>NW_027116001.1:619804-649044 GCF_000696795.3 Halyomorpha halys | reverse complement strand
TTTGGAAATCTATATAAAGCTGATGAACTACCCCGTTGTATTCCAATTTTTTCTGCAATATTTGCCGTAATTAAAAAATGTGATCAATAGTAGAACGATTCGTCTAAAACCACATTGGTAGTCTCCGATTATTTTAGCATTTAAGATTAGCGTAAATATTTTATAACATACAGGAAGGAGCGAAATTCCTCGATAGCTATTACAATCCGTCGTCGGCCCCTTTTTCTGAATAGGAATAAGTAGAGACTCCTTCCATTCCTCAGACATCTCCTCAATTTCCCAGATCTTTTTAACCAAAAGGTGTATTTTAGAAACTCCAATTTCAACACATGCCTTGATTAGTTCACTAGGAATATTGTCAGTTCTCGCTGCTTTATAAGGTTTTAATGTTGCGATGGCCATTTCGACTTCCTCCTGACTCGGTTCTTCTACCCACGGTTCAGCACTCTGGTATTCAGTCAGAGGACATTGACAATTATTTCCCGTATTCAGAATGCTTTCAAAATGTTTCTTAAACGTGTATCCCATATATCTACCGGATTAGCTAATATATTATTATTTGTATCTCTTATTTCCGTCACTGCAAAGCGGAATTTTCGGGATCGGTTAAAGATTATGTATATTTCTTTGACGTTATTTTCGATTTTGTTATTTTCTATCTCTATTATTTTATTTTTGAGATATTTTCTTTTTTTATTTCTGAGGAATTTAGACGTCCCATATTTTGAGGCCCGGAAGTATGTAACATTGTTTTTACTAGGATTATTGAGAGTTTTTAACTTACTAACGGATTTTCTTTGTTCCCACATTTTAAGACACTCTTCATCGAACCAGGGTTTATTCTTATTACTTTCCCTTTTTCCGAGACACAAATTACCGACCTCTTTAATATTATCACTGATTCCTACATAACTTCTCAATGTCTTCGTGACCTTCATCTAAAGGTTCTAAGACTTCAAATCTATTTTTTATTTCGAGCGCGAATTGATTTCGAATTAAAGGGATTTTTAATTTCTCCAGATCGAAATTTTCAGGACGGGACCCGTTTTCATTTCTCTATTTGTCGAATTTTTGGAAAAAAAATAAAACCATGATAAATTTTTGAGTCAAAAAAAGATAATACGATGTGGAAATTTATAAATGCAAGTATTATTAGCAAAAGATATTTTATTTTGAAAATTTATAATGAATATCAGCCTTTTTTAAAAATTAATTTGTCACAATTCTGTGCAGTATGTTTCATTGCAATTAAAAAGCATATGTTGACTTAACCGTAAATTATTTTTATAATAGTTGTTATTTAATACTTATCAGCACTACAAAACAACAATTGAAACTGTTAGCGAATGATGTCAGTAAAAATGTTTATTTCTTTAAAAACCACTTTTCAAAAATTATGAAAAACAATATATCAGGAAAAGTTGATAATACAACAACATAAAACAACATATGCTACATCATTGCTAAGAATTTATTTTTTGTTTAATAGGAATTTAATTACCTTTCAAATTTTACTACAAATCGACCAAAATGTTTACTTTTTGAGCTTTCCTCATACTTTTCCCCCTGTTTTTTCACAACGATTTATTTCATGTATAGGATGCCTCATTTGGTCTTCAGATATCAGAGGTCGAAACCATAAAAAAAAAATAAGTTCTACAAGGATTGACTTAATTACATCCCACATTTTAATTGTTTTTATTTTACTACATACATGATGCTGACCTCTGCTCTATATATTTTCCTACATACATAATGCTGTAATCTGTTCCATATAATTTCCTTACCTTCGAATATTATCTATTCCTTAAATTATATCCAAAGCCAAAAAAACACCAGATTGCCTAGCATCCTATCTCCACCTTTATCCTATCCTAGATTCTAATCACATATTCTGGATGAATAAAGTTCGGAATTGGATTCCTAACTCCAAAATCCAGCCATGTTACTGTGTGGTGGACATTTCTCTGCATTGGAACACGTACTGTAAAGCGCAGAAGTCTTTCTTGATGTGGAACATTCATGCACCTAGGGTTGCTTTACAAACGCTGAAAATTCGTTCCTACCTCACTGACAGATTATTTAAAGTAAACCACAAAAGTACCAACACATCCCTCTTTTTCCATTCTGCAGGTGTTCCTCAAGGTAGTATCCTTGCTCCCATCCTGTACACAGTTTATACTGCTGACATCCTAACACTATTCTCAGCACGTATGTCATTGAATAATGACTAGATAATAGCATCTCAAAGTCTCCAATAACTAAATAAATATTGAAGACTTGTGCCGAAACTGGAGTATCAAAATAAATTCCGAGAAAACCCTAGTTCGCATACTTATGAACAGATTCGCTATTTAGGACTCTTTCGCTATATCTGCACTACTAACTTGAAATCCTCATACAAGATTGAAAAGAAAGGGGTTTTTCTTTTCAATCTTGTATGAGGGTATTATTATAATTAGAACACTTACTAGACAAAAGGTCTTAGCTTGTAAAATAATTCGAAAATAACAAGAAATAACACCTAAAATAAAAAAAATTAGGCGTCTACAAAAAAATCTGGTACTAGTATCTGTGTCGAAGAGAAAAATCAGTGCACCTTTTGACACTACAAACCCCAAATAGCACCCTTCTAAGAAAAGTGGGAATATCAAGATTAAGTTGGTGAGTAAATATAAACTGACTCGTGTAAGTAACCGCCTAATTCATACCTTAAGACGTTAGGATACCACCAAAGTATCGATACTTGTAAAATACGATATTTTAACTGCAGTATCGATACCCGATTGTACTCAATGAAAATTATGAACACTTCATCGACAAGAACTGCTCGTTCTACTGCATTAAAACCCGCATTGAACGAATCTTTAAGGATACGTACATGTAGGCTAGTCCAGAGGCATTATTAAGTTATAGGCACTCAAGTTTTGATTAAATAATACATTTATAGACATTTTTTTCATTTTCCTGAAAAATTTTTCTTTACTTTATTTGTTTATTTTTTTTTAGTATTCTTCCTATTAGAAGAAGGTTACGATGTATGGCTTACTAACCAGCGTGGAACCGTTTACAATGAATATAGCTTAAAATATAAACGTTCAGATCCACTTTTTTGGGATTTCAGGTAACCATGCTAAATATATATTTGTATTATTTATTAATTAATAAAATACGATGTTCTTAAGAGCTGTCTGTACCCATTAATACTTATTAATCATGGGTTTCTTTTAGTTTTCATGAGGCCGGCATGTACGACTTACCTGCGTTTATCGACACAATTCTACAAATTCGTGGCACTCAACAGTTATTTTATCTGGGACATTCTCTTGGTAAGGAATAAACTGAGTGATCAAATAATTTTTATATCCTTATTTTGCAATAATATACAATTTGCATCAATTAATTTCTATCCAATTATTTATTAGGTACAACAATATTTTTCGTGATGGGAGCAATGCGGCCAGAGTACAGTTCAAAGATAGCCGCAGCAATCCTTTTATCTCCAACACCTATCCAACCTTCTGCAAAGGATAGAAAACCATTCCAGACACTCATAATGTCTAATTATGACGTTTATGTAACATAACATATTATTTTTAAAGAAAAGAAAAATTACTAATTCAATAATTTTTAGTTAGTTGTACTTAATTATATATATACACACACACATATCTATAAATGTATATATAGTCTAATTTCATTGTGGCGATATTAGAACACTCTGTGGTGATTGCCGGAAGTTTTAATTGTTCAACGTGGACAGTTCTCCACTTTCTAGTCTCTTTGATGCTTTCTATTGTAACAATATCATGTTCTCGAATGATGATTACTGTTTACGTCGGGACCTGCTCGTGCTATACTGCAGGTGTCCCGAGTGTATTTTTAGATTATGATAAATGTGTGGAAAAGGGGGGATGAAAATTGTGAGACTTTCTGATTATGAACACATGCATATATTTGTTTCTAGTTTCCCTGGAGGGGCAATTATGGTTAATGTATTAGTCTAAATTATTTATCTATAATAATATAAAAACACAGCATTGGGGTCTCATAGATTATATAATACGGATATTATGTGCTTATCTGGTGACGTCTTCGCCGCCGTGGTGACGTATACTAGGCACTTCCCTCGACAAGGTGTGCGGTGGGCGAAATGGTGAAAACCATCTATCTTCGCCTGGTGTCAGAAGAGACTGTTACTTCACCCTCAGTGGCTGGCCAGCGTGTCTTGGACTCTGGCGTGATGGTAGGGGTAGGCCAGGTCCTAGCTTGCATGGTGCTTAAGCTGGGGCAGCATTGCAGTCGCAGCGGCTTCCGGCGTCCGCGGCAAGGGGGGGCATCAAAAAATGAGACCCTTTATACCCCGACCCCGACTTTATATAAAACCAAAAAATAACCACAAAATTCGGATTACTTAAATCCGACATACCGCCCACCTAAATTTGGCTCAGCCGGATTTATTATGAGAAATGCACAGAGATGGGGAAGGCGCAGTCTGCCGTAAAATAATAGATAAATAACCCAGCTCCAGATAAGAGGGCCCGTAGGCAACACAAACGATAACAATAAATATTAAAACTGACATGCAAAACCTATGAAAATAAAAACTAGACAAATATATACATAAATACATTCAAGATTAACGACTAAGAAATCGTTCTTGGTCGATGGTTGGTGAAGTGAGACGATTAAATTCCGAATATTGGACAAAACGCTTGGCTCGCGGAAAGCAAATCCTGCCATCCACCCTGAAAAACCCCAAGCGCAACGAAAGAAGGCTCAGTTTACGTTAGGTGAAGAGCGCGAGATAGAGTAGAGCGACGCGCAGGTGCGCTGGGAACCGTAAAAACAGAGAAACCTAGCCGTAAGGCTTTTGCGAGGATGCGAGGTGTTAGGATGCGTCGGAGGTGATACGTTCGACAACGAGCGCACGGATCTTGATGTTTGTTGTATCGTTGATAAGGGACCGAAGCCTGAACGTCATCGAACCCTTGATGTTGGAGACTTGAGTACCCCCTAAACCGGCAATTTTTCCGTCGAAGGGCTGCAATTGACCGCCAATCCTTCTGACTGCCGGAATCGAGTATGCGCGGAGTGCTTAGACCTGTGAAATACGGTACACGCAGTTCCCATCACTGCCTCCGAACAACAATCATGAGGCCCGGACGTAACACGGATATGACCCACAAAATCCGCGGACTTTGGTGAAATGACGGCGCTGGGGGAACCCGATCGGCTTTCCACAAGCCGCACGCTGTGGTGCCTGGCGAACGTTAGAGAAACGCTACAACAGAATCGCCGTTAAGCTCAGCGAAATGATGGAAACAATTCAGGCACAGGGTCGGATGCAATTCTTATCTAATGTACTAAAGATTCAGTTGGCAAAAGAGCTGGGGAAGAAGGAGGGAGTAGCGAGAAAACGCTCAGGAACTAATATACACAA
Organism: Halyomorpha halys; assembly: GCF_000696795.3. Lineage (NCBI taxonomy): Eukaryota > Metazoa > Arthropoda > Insecta > Hemiptera > Pentatomidae > Halyomorpha > Halyomorpha halys. The sequence continues at coordinate 643,601 of NW_027116001.1, read as the reverse complement.
TCGCCCGGGAACAGGAATCAAGAATGGAAATAGAAAAACTGGCTGGACGAAAGTTAGTTACAATCGCCCGAGGAATAATTCAGTTCCTTGGAGAAGAAGAAAGCACCAGGAAAGTACGAAAGAGAGGATAAGAAACCCGGAGAGAAGAATGGGCCTAATAAAACCAAGTATAAGCGGGCGCCATGAGGACCGAAAATGCCATGGATGAGGAAAGATTATTACTCAAGTGGAAATTGAATTAAGTAAATGGGGGGCTGAGGGGAAGCATCTAATGGTACATGTAGTAGGAAAGATGTCTGCCAGGGAAAGTTGGCGCAGGGGTACAGAATGACGGATGTAAGTGGAACATCAAGATCGGAAAGAAGAAATATATCTGCCAACAACTAGTTGGAGAATCTGAAGCAAATTAAGCTCAATAGGATCTATTAATCCAGGGAGGGTACTGGAGAGAAGGGGGTGTAGTGGGAGCACAGGGAAAACAGTACATGAGATTTCGCTGAAAGAAGACAGGGTTATGTATTTGAAAATGAGGCGGTACTCGCAAGCGCTCCTTCGACATATTAGAGAGGAAATAGATAAACTACGGAGCCAAGGAGTAGTACATCTCTCTATAATATTCCATTATGGGCGGTAAGTAAAAAGAGTGCGCCGAGAGAAAACGGTCAGAAATATTGAGTTGCGGCCGACTATCGCAACGTAAACGAAAACACGGTAGATGAAAAGTACCCCATACCCCGGTTCGAGGATATATCGGATAGATTGAGGGAGGGCTAAAATTTTTAGCACACTAGATCTGAAGGCGTGGTACCACCAGATTACGAAACATCCAAAAAGTACTGCAAAAGACGGCGTTTACGAGGATGCCTTTCGGCCTGAAGAATGCTCTGGTAATATTCTAAAGGCGAGTTTCTAAGGGGATTAGATGAAACCGTCTGCCAAGTTTATATGAATGACCTGCTTGGTACTCAGTAAGTCCGAGTTGGAACACGTGCCACATTTGAGGAGTGTATTTCAGCGGATGTGGGAGTTTGGCTTAAAGCTTTCTCAGAAAATGTCGGTAATGGGTCAAACCCAAATAACTTTTCTTGGACGAACCTCAAAGGAGGGAGGACGCATCCTCAAAGGAGGGAGTACGCCCAGAAAGTAAAAGCCCTGCAGAAGATGGCCGTGCCAAATGATGTAAAAGGAATCAGGAGGTTGTTGGGGGCGTTAAATTATTACTGACGGCTTTTGCCCAAAATGGCTCAATACTTTGTACCCTTGAACAATTTACTAAAAAAAGTTTCAAAGCTGATTGTGTTTGCAGACATGGTACATAGGATTCGGAAATTTATAGAGGAATTGGAGAGGGAGCCGATTCTTGCATTTCCCAACTGGCATACCACCAAGGAAAAAACAAACCACCGCGGATCGAACGAAACACTGCAAGGATTAAGGCTCAATTCTTTCGGTATGGCATGAAACGCACCATCCAGGAGACTATAGAGAGCTATGAAGTGTACCTCCGCACAAAATATGACAGGTGCCCTCTCCCCTCCCTCCCACCAGACAAGGCGAAAAACCAACCACAAGTGTATCACTAGTGACTTACAAATAGACACTTTCACTTGGAAAGGATTCAAGTGGATTACAGTTGAGGATCGATTCAGCAAAATAGCAATGGCGTATTTGGTGAAAGATATGTCGGCAGAGGCGGTGTTGCGGGCTCTTCGCGCTTGGTTTCAAATTTATGGGGTCCCTGACAGAATATGATAATGCGCATATCAGGAAGGAAATGAAGGCGTTAGAGGAAGTATGGCATCTCAACACTCCGGCGCATCCTAAGAGCAGAGGAAGGATCGAGAGGCTGCATAGCACTCTCAGCGACCATCTGTGTGTGTACCAATTGGAAAAGGGATTGGAACCGAATGATGCGATGGACGAGCTATTGCAGCGTACAATCACTCGGTTCATACGGTCACAGGGTTTGTGTCCTTCGAAATTCCTTTTGACAGCGCAAACGGCGAAGAAACAGTGACTGGAGAATAAGGAGTGATTAATAACAGTGGATCAGTGGGTGAACAGGATTACAATAATAGCCCAATTATATTTTTGTCTCTTTCTGATTTTTTATTCTCATTATTCATTATTAAATCTTCGTATAATTTTTTTTTAATCTAATTTGCTACTTTCTCATTGCAGTTAGGGGAACAGATATTAGGGCTGTATGAAGTATTACCAAGAACACCATCATTCATCAGGTTTCTCAAAAATTTCTGTGGCTACAAATCTGAGACTCAATCATGGTGCTTTTATTTGATTGGAATATACTTGGGTGAAAACAGAAAAAACATTGACAAAGTAAGACTTTTTTCATCACAAATTTAGGAAAACCATCCTACAGCACTATTAGAAACTAAATCTGTATTCATAAGAATATTATTATATCTTTAATTTACATATTTAAAAATGACAATTACAATTAACATATAATTATAGTTATAATTAAAATAGTAGTTAATTTATTACTTTATGTTCCAGAAGATAGGAAAAAAATCATTAATATAAATATAAGAATAAGATATAGGTCTAACAATAATATAGTAATAAGATATAGGTCGTAATTAAATTTTATTTAACGACTTTATTATAGGGGTATTCATGATGTGTTGAATGTAAAATGTTTTACCATTTAACATGGTAAAACATTTTACATTATAAGTATAGGATTGAGAGCAGCCATGTTAAAAGTCATGTTAAATATTAAGCGCAGGAGAGCTCCTAACGGATTTTCTGAGCAACTTGTTTTATAACCTTTTCTCCCAAAACTTCATGTTATTTTTTTTTTCTAAGTTTTGATTAAATTAATTTACTACAACATGCATAAAGATGAAGCTGGGTGAAAATATAGCCCCTCAGTGCCTTGTTGATCTTCTAAATTGCAGAGAATCAAGATGAGCTAATTGACAACTGTCATTACATTATAATTATTGTCATACATTGCTTTATTAGTTTTTAAAACATCTAAAACTACAACTAAAACAATCAAAACAAAAAGTACGAGTTAGTAACCTAACATGACAAAAAACTAAATGTTCATAAGCGTGGCGTCATTCTGCATTTAACAGACCTAGTAACAGAATCTGAATCTTGTTAAATGTTATATCGTTTTAACATGTTAAAAGAAGGAAATATTTCTCCATTTAACATGAGTTTTTCCATTTAATATGCTCTAATATGTTAAAATAAAGATCATGAATACGCCTAATATAACAAGTGAACAGTTTTAAAAGTAAATCGTTTTGAAAATATCAATGTTTACCAACATTAAGCTGTTATTTGGTCACATAAATAAATCGTTGTTAGGAATCAAATTGAAGCTAGTTAAATTTACAACAAAGAACATTATTATTAGTGTTTTCGTAAGGGTAGAAGATTTTATGATATTTCCAAAATATGTTCACAAAATGTTGATTTCTCGGTCCTCGTTCAAAACTTTTGGTGTATGACAGCTATATTTCAGAAACTATTAGCACTATTATTATTCTACTTCCCCATACCGTTGCCTATGCGTTGAAATCACCAGCTATGATAGATGGATTATGGCAACTAGCCTCTAAGACAATGCGATCCAACAAATTCGCAAAATCTTCTATTGTGATACTGGGATAGGCGTCGTTTTTTCACTATAAGGCGTCACTTATATCACAACTAAAGATGTATACGTCGTTGATCTTCACCCATACAAAGCCGGAGTGCGATGCAGTATTCACTTCCTGAATAGCTTGGGAATTACAGGCCCAAATAGCAGCTTTACCAGTGACATTGGATAACCACGAGTTGCCACCCAGATTTTTATATTGTTCGCAGAGAATAGCGACGTCAATATGCTGTTCCCATACCGGTTGATAAAGGAGATCCTGAGCAGCTTCGCAATGGTTCAAATTCAACTGGAGTATCCTCATCTATGATGTTGTTGGATTTGCGCCATTGTTTTCAATGCTGAAAGGAAAGCTGGACACTTACTACTTCCGCTGAGGTAGTCAGCATCTCCATTTCCCGCACATAATGCACATTGAGGTTTCTGGTCACAATCACTAGCTTTACCACAGTTGTCAAGTATCGATAGTGAATGAAAGAATATAGTGGAAGGTTACAGTGCTGTGCTTGTTGTTGTCATTCGTTGTCCTGAAGTGGTGAAGCTTATTGTTTACAGTTAAAGCATACAACTTTGTGATTTGTTGTATTTTAAATCTTATCATTGAACTATTGTTTTTTGTTGTATGTAAAGCCTTTTTGTTAAAATAGCGTTTGATTTGAACTTTTGTGCACTTTATTTAATAACTTTTGGAGGTTTCTATAAATTGGGTAAATTTATATGATTCCCGACAACAGTTTCGACATAGGTAGGTCCTATGTCCTTTCCAACACAATTCCGAGCTATGTGTCCATATTCCTAGCAACGGAAACACTTTGGAAATCTTCCTAGCCTGGAGTACCGGAAGTGAAATGACCGCCGTTTGCGTACCTCCATAGGCTTTACGGATGGATTTTACTGCTGTGATGGGCACTGACTCTTCACCCAGCAGAGTTCTTAACCTTCGCAACCTCCTCTTTGGTGGTGAGGTCATCCAAATCTCGCAGCTCGAAAAGGGAATCCACCGTCCATGTCCGCACTTCTGCCCCTTTACCAAGCCAACCCTCCATTGAACTTTTTAGTGACACAAGAGATTGTTCTTTCTCTCGGCCCAATTGGAGTAATAGGTCAAAATTTATTAATTTTCCGGACCTTTATGATTGAAGAGACCATTTCCACCATCGCCGGATCTTCTCTCACCTTTCGCGGGACATCAGAGTAGGATTGGCTCTTCGCATACGCGGACACTAAACTTCCTTACATCCCTTATTTTTATGTATCAAATTCAAAATAGAAAAATTACTTATAGTTAAAAAAAAAATTAACTTATAACTAACAAAGTTTAAAATCACTGGGAAAGTAGACAGAAAAATTAACCTAAAAAGAAACGGAACTTTTTGGCTTAAACAATGTACCTTAAACAAAAATATGATCGAAAATACTGATTTTTAATTGTTATTTATTCTTATTATTGTGATTATGTTTTTATTATTTGTAGTGAGATGTTCTTATATTAATATATCATTATTTTACTTTTATTTTTTAGAAAGACTTTGGATTCCATATGCCTTATTTTTCTGGTGGAACTTCAGCTAAAACTGTTGAACACATATCACAGACAATGCGAAGTGGTAAAATATGTTGCACACTTTTTATTTCACTAATAAACTTAGTTTCAAACATTTTATAATTCACGATACCCAATCCAAATTGATTAATGTACATTAATAATTTTATAATATATAAAATTAAAAATGTTGTATTACACCTAAACGGTACTATTCATTATGTGAAAATGGTAACATACAATGTTAGGATTCTACATTATATAATTTATAATTTTCTTTCTTGCAATTAACAACAGAAAAATATTAACAATCGAAACAAATAAGTACAACATAGTCCGACAATAACACTCCTGATGTCTGTTATTATAGTTTTCCAAAGCAATGTTTCTAATTTTTCTATGGACTTCTGTATTTTGCATACAGTTAGTCGTGTTAAAGTAGTTGTTTGAATATCTACCAATCAACAATGCAACAGCTTACAGAGCATTGGCACTTGCTACTGAACAGTTTTGAAATGCACCACGTATTCTGAGTATGCAGATTCTCATACTATTCGGTTTTAAGTCCAATACAAGCAGGCAGAAGCGTCTATTTAGAACCAAACCAGTCCCATACACATTACGATTTCGTTTTTCCAGAATATTGAACCCTTTTCTTGGGTAACAGCTAAATCCTTCTCATTGTAGTCAAGTTTAAATGAAGCCCTTGTAGAGCTCCGGTTCGGTATAAACTTATGACATTCCAATCTCCTACATTGTAGTCTAGACATTGGTGATGGCTGGTTGTTTATTTCGCTATAGTGTGGTGTCCACCAAGTGTTGACTCCATATCTAATTGGACTACGGTAGGGAAAAGATAAGTCCTCACCATTATATAAATATGTGTTTGTGTGTATGAGTTATGATAGGATAAGGCACTGTGTCCGCCTTAATACTCTCTACCATTGTAAATAAACATCTACAATGATTTTAAGGAGCAATAACTTCAGAAATACAGTAGTGTTATTTCAGTCTAATTGCGTGCTGTTACTCTGCCCTGAACCTTGTTTTTTTTTGTTTTTTTCGTTACAGTTCCGACAAATCGTAAGTTATGTGGACATATACATACATAAGATAATAGAGAATAGGATGGGTGTTTAATCTTATGGGACGACACGTTTTTATTATTCTACCTTATGTAAAATAGAATTTATAGTGATCACTAAAAACCTTTATACTCTAATTTGAATGGTACGATCGTCATCCAACGCAGTTGAACGACACGCATGTGTTTAGTTTTTGAGTTATTTTAAATACCATAAAAGTCTGAAAAAGGACCCCTTAAAGTTCACCACTGAGATCGGAGAAAACTTAGTTCCTTCCCATTAGACGCAGAATACATTGCTTAAAATAGTTTGATTTTCTTTTACCAAAATCCTAGTTTTGATAGACTAAGGGTCTACAGTACCCGCAGTACCAGGACAGAGGCACACTGTATCTTCTATATTAATCTTTTGATAAAGTTAAAGCAATTTTTCTTAAACGTTAAATTAAGTTTTCTCAAATTAACTCCACCCCTGTCCCTTTCATTATTGCGATTCTCACTTCTAATGTTTTTTTTATAATTCAATAAATTATTGGGTCATTTAATAATACATTGCTAGGATCAAATATTTTCATTTAAATTCCACCTATTTAGGGCTAATCAGCTGAACGAACGGATCCCAAAAATGTTAATAAACACTGAACCGACAGGTAAACGTCCGAGAGGTAGACGGAACATAGATGAGGCTGATTTAGTAGATTTGGGCTCGGAGAAGCGTCATTGACCACACTGTGAGAGAATGGTGTTATCGGCATAGAATCTTCGGGTTCGCAAAGCCTGTATTATTATTATTATCATTATTATTATTATGTATATATATAAGTGGCTGTGTACATATGTAATATTGATATGCCCTAATCAATATTTTAATGGTATGCTTACCATCCATTCCAGGTGAATTTCAGATGTTCGACTACGGAAAAACAAGTAATCTAGCCATTTATGGAAATGAGAAACCTCCACATTATAATCTCAGTTTATTTACTGCTCCAACAGCTCTATTTTGGAGTTACAATGACCCTTTCATTACACCAGAGGTAATTTACTTTATGTTTGATATTTTATATTAAATTAATCCATATCTTACTGTTCCATCTATCAGTATTTGTGTTGTTGACAATTATGGCAGGATATGTCATTCCCGAATCACTTGAAAATATGGATATAACAATTTTAGATTTATTTATAATGTAAAATCATTTTGTATACAAATGAAATAACAATCATTTATTTCACAGTTTGACCTATTAGTATTTTTTTTTTTTTTAATCTTGCCACTTGCACGGAAAATTCTAGTCCCCCACTTACAATGTAACAATAATGATTTTAATAAGGTAGAACAAGTCAATTAATTTTTTTTTACCTACCTAATGTGTTTCAGTAGTCCATTACATGACCATAAACATTTTTTATTTATATATTTAAAATATACGTAAATAAAAGTAGGAAAATAAAGAATAATATTATAAAAAATATGTAGAAAAAGATTAAAGACTAAAATAATAAGTACAAAACAAAAATCATGCATTACTACCATATATTTTAATATTTACAGACTATGCCTGTGTAATATAATAATAATAGACAATTGTCCAACTAGATTTAGTATGCTGTGCGTATAGCAACCCAATGCAGTTGGGCGGCGCTGTTTTAATAAAGTGTTTCTATCTTCTATTCCTAGAGAATAAAAAACGTACGTAGAGAAGAAAAAAATAGTAAAAATTTCATTAAAAATACAAAATTAATCTGAAACAGGTTCGAAATATAGTCATTTAACTAAATGGCGTTTCATACCCCTCCATACCCCATAAGTTAACGTCATGTAATGAAACGAATGAACGCCTTATGTAAAATGTGCATGACTAAGTCTCGTTGCCGAAGTAATAACATAGTTCTTTTCCACACCAAACAATGAGTCCTGATCTAAATTAGAAAATGGTCTAATAAAAAAAAAAAGTATTTTGCCCTTAGTTTCCCTTCCTACTGGATTATTTTATATTATCCTGATTTTTTTCCTTATATACTTCCACGGTTCTCTATATCAGCAAAATGACTGTACCATCTCATCCTCTATTGTTATTTTATAGTTTTTCTTTTCGGTTTCTATGTTGCAATAAATACACAATACATTCAATTTAAATTCCTCACCTACACTTTTGAATTTGTTATTTGACGGGCCACAATATCATTTAGATAGAGTATAGACAATGTCATAAAGTATAGACTTATACCAAAGAAAATAAGTTGGCAAACCTCGATTCTTTAACTATAGCAAACATTGGTCCCTACGTTGATGAATTTTCCATCTCCTTAGAACCTATCTATTCACTTTTATATTGACGATATTGTTGAATGCCTATCCTTGAATCTCCTTAAATTCCTAAACCAATACGCTCCTCTTAAAACCCGTACCTTCAAACGCTTTCCGGCTCTCTGGATCAACTCAGAAATAGGAGATTTAATGAGAAGACGAAATGCTGCCAGAAGACGCTTCAGACGCACCAGAAGTTCACAGCACTATTCCACCTTTAAGTACCTCCGAAACCTTACCCAAACATCCTTACGCCGCGCCAAGGAGCAGTACTTTCACAACATCCTATCCCAAGCACCTGTTCCTAAATCCAAATAGAAAATCCTTAAGAACCTCTCCATTATGTCCTAAATCCTGTCCATACTACCCAGTTGATCCAGACGAGCTTAATACTTTCTTTGTTGCTCCTCCTCCTTCAACATCCTCATGCGTATTTTTATCTCTTCACATCCCTGAAATCCCATTTGATCCCAATAACTTTTATTTCTTGAATGTTTCTCCAGATGACTTAATCTCAGCAGTCCATCCCTAACGATTACGGCCCAGACAATATTCCTGTAAAGATCATCAAACTTTACCTCATCATCAAACGTCTCCCCACCATTCTTCCTGCCTACCTGCAAATTTATAACTTCTCCCTTCAAATTCCGTTTTTCCCAAAGCCTGGAAGAAAGTCCTTGTCCGACCATTAAACAAAGTATCTTCTCCTTCAGTTTCCCACTTTCGGTCAATATCCATTTTATCCAATTTGGCCAAGCCACTACAAAGACTAGTCTACTCCCAACTTAATAATTTTCTCGAACGAAAATCCGGTTTTCGTTCTCAACATTCCACACAATCCGCTTTATTGAAAATTTCCCAAGACCTCCAATCCGCTATAGACAATCATCACATATCAATTTAAGTTCTTTTTGATTTTTTGAAGGCATTTGACACAGTTAACCATAAGATCCTCCTCAATAAACTTCAAAACCTTTCCATGTCATATAGTGTCCTAAAGTGGTTCCTCTCCATCCTGTCTCATCGTTCCCAAACAGTCGTCATTCCGAATAAACCACTTTCCTCTCCCCTTCTTCTGACACTAGGTGTTCCTCAGGGATCCTCACTTTCACCAAGCCTTTTCTCCCTTTATATCAACGATCTTCCTGATTCCATTCACCACGCAGAATACCACTTATATGCAGACGATCTCTAATTCTATCTATCTGTCCATCCCTCCGAGATGCTTGAGGCCATCCAAAGGTACAAGAAGATATTGACAGCATTAACACATTGGCGTTTAACAATGATTTGAAGCTGAATGCTGAAAAAACTAAGGCCATTCTTATTAGTTCCAAGTGCCTCCTTCATTCCCTCCCTAACTGTTCTCTACCCTTCCTTAACAACCAACCGATTCACTTCTATCCTACAATAAAAAACCTTGGAATCGCCTTCGACCTGGAACACCTCTCCTGGAATAATCACATTTCTCAAATCACACGCAAATCCATAACTGTATTCAAGGAATTCCTAAGATTCTGTAATTCCATTCCTCAGAATCGTTTCTCAATTGAAGCTTCAACATCAGTACCATCGTCTCCTCAGCAGATCGATGAAACTCAGGTTATGATCAATGAGTCTAATAGAAAGTTAGATTCTAAGATCATTTTGCACTACATCGAGTTTTCACACCGATTATCTGCAAATTATCAAAAACAGTGAAACAAAATTGTTGGTTTTCGGTGATTAACGCCTTCAGGAGGCGTCGTTTTAAAAAAATTTGTAACTAAAACCTGATTTACAATAATAATCCGTAAACAAATTTCCCCTTCTCGTAGTAAAACCCAGAGTTAAGGGCGTTGGAAAAGAAGTTCTAGAAGGGAAGATAAAAAAATACACAGTACCCCCAAAAGAAAAGCGACATAAGTAGTGACCAAGCAAAAATGTAAAAGTATAAAATAACAATCAAGATTCACATGGACGTCATATTTCCGAAACAGAGATCCAAAGAAGCTATTTTAGGAAAAAGTTAGATTAATATAACTTTGTTAACTAGATTAATATCTCTTTGTGGTTCGTCTTCACCATCTGTGTTTTAAAGAGGAAGGTGAAAGTTTCCAACCTAAGATACTGAATTTTTTTTTCCGGTTTTTCTAGCTATTGCTGGTTGAGTATCTGAGGTGGGGGACCTAGAAGTCGAACCACCTTCATATTTTGTTTATTTATTTATTTTCTTTTTTCAAATATTTAAAACCTTTCGCACTATGCGTACAGTGTCTAAGAGAACCGACTGTTGAGCCTCTCTTAGTACATTAATAGACACTTTAAAGATGAATTATTACAATTATTATTATTATTATTGGTGCGACTGCCATAGAGGTCTCGCTCATGACGATGTTTTCATAGGGTGGGTTCGTCACTCCCACCCCTATTTTTGTGAATGCCACCCATTGGTTAACGGGCCTCACAAATGCCCAGGGGGAGGTTGTGAGTGAGTATTGCATAATTATATGCTTGAAAAAATCCCGGATAGGGCCGGGGACTCGATCTCGTAACCTTTGGGTCGACATACAGGCGCGTTATCACGCTACTAACGTCACCCCCTAAAGCTTCTGAATAGAAATTTTAAAGTGTAAACTTATCAACAAAATCCAGCTAGGAAAAGCTCCAGGACCAGTTGGCATTGCTCCAGAATTTATAAAATACGGCAGCAATGAAATGATTAAATGCCTTCAAATGTTTTCCTAAAAGATATGGGACCTTAAGTTGCTGCCACGAGAATGAGAAAACAACATCATAATTCCAATTCACAAGAAAGGTAATTAAAGCGAATGTGCTGTGAATAGCCGAATATGCCTATCCTCAGTAGTGTACAAAATATACACTTTATTATATTAGAGCAACGACTGCGGGGTATTGTGGAACAAGACATCGAAGAAGAGCAATCGGCTTTCAGACATGGAAGAAAGACCCAGGACCACATTTTTTTCTTGAGAATGATTGTAGAAAAAGTGTGGGACCGGGGAAACGCAGTCTATTTGGCATTTCTGGATCTGAGGTTGGCTTTTGACTCAGTCCAGAGGCAGGAAATATGGGACGCACTAAAAACAAGAAGAGTACCAGCAAATTTGGCAAGTGCAATAAAATAGGTTTACCAAGACCCAAAGGGCATTGTAAGACTTAATGGTCAAATATCACGGCCTTTCCACTTTTATAAAGGAGCAGGGTGACAGCTTAAGCCACTACGGTTTGTTCTCCTAATGGATGAGACATGGAAGGTTTGTAAAAGGAGATGCCCAAGAGCACTAGTAGGTTTTTGGAACCTCACTACAGTACTCGCTCAAGCGATGATATTGTACTGATAGCTGGCTCTGAAGAGGCTTTTCAGACATCCTTGGATGAATAGAATGAGGAACTGAAGATAAGCGGTTTGCAAATCAACCCTAACAAAATCAAAATTATGAAGATAAAACGCCGTGTCTAGGGTTTTGTGTAATGGTGAACCCCTAGAACTTACGAATACTGTACGTATCTAGGAACCATAGTATAAGTAAAGATGGAGTAAGAACCTAAGAAGAAGAAGTCGGCTACATCAACAAATAAAACTTCATTCACTAGCGATTATCCGTTAAGTTCATAATGTTTTGAGGCTCATAGGGCTCATTTTTGAATGGCTTGTAGAGAACTTAAAATTTATCATAACAAATTCAAATCTGTTTTTGAAGTTATAATTATAATACGAATTTAGGAAATTACATTTTTCCGGTTTTTTATGAAAATTGGAGTAATTACCTTATTTTTGAAATTCCATTGCTATTGTATGTTAACAAGCCTTGAGGTTGGAAGTTGTAGATAATTTCCTCCCTTAAAAATGAAATTAGCATACAATGTCACAGAAATAACGGTCAATTTTGTATATTTTATATAAATGATTATACCCCAAAAAAGTGAATCGATTTTGAAGTTATTCGGCCACAGAAAATTTCCCTGAAGGAAACATTGTTGGAACAATTCATCTTCTCATGCAGGCCTCAAAATGTACATGTCGGGAAAAAAAATATTCTACTAACGGTTTTGCAAGAGAGCATGCTTGTTGTCATGTAAATTTCTCTTGGAACAGACCGGGGTCAGTTGTCCTCATTGATTCCTCCCCCTGTTTTCTTACGCTCTTGGTTAGGTGTGCTTTTGCAAGCACCTTGATTCACCTAAATATAGGTGTGCCAAAGAAAATTCATTTGCGCATTCATAGGTTGGAAGGAGATAGAATTCGTTAACATTTATTCTATTCTAGATCATTCCAACAAAAATCTTCAATTTTCTTCCAGCTTTGGACCAAATGAGACCAGTCGTTTTTGATAGGCATCATGGATAGTATGCGTAAGTGAAAGGAGTCGATGAAATTGAAACTAGGCCTATTAACCATTAATCTGAAACTTTCTTCAAAATTTTGGCCAGATCGGACGAGCTGTATTTCAAATAAAGGCGTGCCTCGGAAAGAACGGTTATGCACGTGAGAACGAAAGTAATAGACAGATTCAAACCGATGTATGACCAACTAAGTACCAACCCGAACAATGTCTAGAAATTCCACCAAAACCTGTTTAACAGTTCGATTGATTTTGCCCCAGCACAAATTTGAAAACTGACTTACAAACAGATACGCTCCCTTAATGTCTGAGACGTTAAATATGAGCGAAAATGTTTGATTCTGAAGACATGTACAAGGAATACAATGCTTCCCTACCTTGGTAATGGGCAAGTAAAAAAAAAGGATACTGGTATATAACTGAGCATAATTAATAATTAACATTAATAATGAGCATTAATTTATATATTTATAATTAAATTAAATACAATGTTAAGTAATGGTAATATAGATTTTAAATAATTTTGTTTTTTTAATAATTCCAGACTATGAAAAAACTGGCCTCACGTTTGCGTCATTTGCTGATTTCAAAACCAGTTCCTGATCCTCATTTCTCACATTTGGATATGTACCTCGGTAAAAATGCTCACATACTTCTCTACCCAGATATTTTAAAACTTTTAAAATCACTAAGGTAATAAAGTGGAACAAAAGAGGAATGATTAACTGGGTTGAAGAAACACAATTTTGAAATAAAAAATTGTTAAGGTTTCGATAGATGATCAAACGACAAAGCAAATATTTTAGACAATCGAATAGTAAGATATTTAGTAAACTAGCATTTAATTGTTTTGTTGTTTAGTTTATTAACTAACCCATTAGTTCGTATTCTAACTTTTGGCAGTTTGATTAAAATTTAGAGAAATAATCTGATTTGTATTATCTAGTATTACATACTATAAAATAATGATATTAATGTAATATGTTATAGAAATGAATGAGCAAATAGAATAGTGGATCACAAGGTTCTATGTCTTGTTTTTATTGTATAAATTTCAATTTTTGTGCTGTGAATGATATAAAATACAACATTATTGTGGAGTTTTCTGATCACATCCCTTAACTTTAATCCTCCTTTCTACTCACCAATTCATCAATAGCATGCTAGTTTCCCGTCAAGCTCACACACAGTCATACTATTGTTAAACTGTTATATGGGTCGTTCTCAATTTAGTGCTATTTCAGTTATAGAGCTTTTTAAGAAAGATGGGCCATCTGAATGTGAATGATTTTATTTTTCTAATAGTACCTTGAGGCCAAAATTTCTTTCTCATTTTAAGCTTATAATCACTATGCAGTTATAATATATATACTGTCGTTTCGTCATTCCTTAGCCCTATCACAAAGCTGAGACTGAAACTTAACAAGTTCATAGTATCAGTTTCTTTTATAGTAAACCAAAAAAAAAAAGGGCTTTAGTCATTTTGGCACTATCTTAAATATTGGTATAAAATACAATGTGAATTTTAGATGGAATACATCAGTGGCTATAACATATTTTACTTTTGTCACACGTTTTTCTGTTAGTTCTTAGCCCGTTCATAAAATGCCTTCCAATATACCTTCACAAAGAAATGTTTGAAGCAAAAAATTGATCAGGAAACACTAGGAGGAAACTGAAAACTCTCTTCGTTCCCTTCACTTGGTTGGAAAGGAAATTTAAGTGTTTCGACCACTCGGGTCATTTACACTGGGTTTACAAATTAGATTACAATTGACATGTTCACACAGTAACAATTACAAAGTGAGAATGTTACAAATTTTCTATTACAATTACAATTACATATTATTATTTTTTTTTTTCAAAACCCCTACATAATTTTAATGGCCTTGAACTAATGAGTAAGGAAAATATAGAGCCTTGGTGACGCTTGGTTCAAGCACATCAAATTACATATTAACAATTACAATTTACATTTTATAAAGTTACCATTAGAATTGACGTAGAGAGTAAATTACTGTTGTGGGGTCTTCCTGATCATTTCCTGTACATCTGAAGAGAATCGGTGTTATTCCTGAGCAATTTAATAAGAATGTGCCTAACGGTGAGATCGTTTCAGCAGTAGCGACACATCGGTGCATTTTCTTTTTTCATGAGATGACAATGGGTGAGTCGAGTATGGCCTATCCGAAGACGGGTTAATAAAACATCTCTCTGTAGCAGGTTCAAGTTGGACGTTTCACTGTCTGTTGGACCATTCTTAACTTGTTGTCTCTGGTGATGAACCATTCGTCTTGCCATAAAATTTCTTTGATTTCCATGTTGATTATGTTACGACTTGACCTGTCTTTATAGCTAGTCTGCCTTTTCTTTCCCGGTATCCAACAATGACCTGGCAGCCATAAAAACAAGGCCCTAATCGGTGGTTGAAGAGAGAGAGGAAAAAAAAAATTATAATTTAAAATTTAAGGTTAGAAGAAAACGTAATGTGATATGATAGACGGTCATTGTCAAAATATTTTTTTTTTTAAATATAATAAGATTTTACAGAAAAACATATTTAATATTTGAACTTTCTTATTAATTCCTTTCTTGGAGCCCGGATTCATTGCTACGATTATATTGAAATTGGAAACTATTACAACGTGTGGACCTGAGGTAAGATTTGATTAAATTTTATGGGCGAGCTTGGAATGATGTAAAAACTTAAAAAGTCTATTTATAGTATGTTTGTTATCCTGTAAGATCGAATGGAGATAATCAGGTATATGATATAAAGATTTGAGGGAGTTATAAGCTCGGCATTTTGTCAGAATGTGTTTGAGTGTTCTGTACAAGTTCTGTTCCGCAAGTTTGGCATAACGGTGGAGGATCGCGGGCCATAAGGTAACCGTGGGTCAGGCACGTGTGACCTATTTAAAGGCGCGTCAAAATCACCTCCTCTTTGCGCACATTTCTAGTTGATGATATCCAAGGGGAGACATTCCTTATAATTTCCCTTAATTTGTTATCGGAAACATTTTCCCACATTTGTCTCCATTCTAATTTAATCCTCTGCTTAAGGAGAGCAATAAAGTCATTTACAGGTACTTCGTGATATGGAATTCCTTCAGCAATCGCCTCTTTTGCAGGCGAAGAACACTGAAATACCGTTTCTGATGGCGGACAGTAATGAGTAATATATGATTTGATTTAACGGATTAGTTGAAAAAATATTTCTTAAGCTAAGTAGGACAGACAAAGAGTCTGTACAGATGACCAGTTTTTGTTTTGTTGGGTGAAAAACATTTAAACTTTTGTTGATTGCAACCATTTCAGCTGTATAGCTACTACATATCTGCGTTAAAGATAATAAGTACTGCTGATCATTTCACACAATCGAGGCCCCAACACCTAAGTAATTTTTGGAGACGTCGGTGTAAATGAAGTCGGAGTCATCTAATTTATCCTGCAGTCTAAGAAACTCATATTTATATCGATATAGTGGAGTGTTATTTTTAGGTAGCCTTGAAAGAGAGAGACAGAGTTTAGAGGAGAGAAGTCCCCAAGGATAAGATGATGGAATTACAGTCTTTTGCAAAGTAGGTATTTATATGTTTAAACTGAGCAGTAAAGTGGGAACCCTGTCTGTAAACGGTGTTCTCTTGGTTAGGTCGATTTGCTGCTGGTCTAGATTCTGTCTATTTGGAAACAGCTTTTTTTTGTGTCAAAACCCCTTTTTATTCAGAAATTAATACAAAATATAAACATATATACAATACATTATATACAATTTTTGTTTTTTGTCCTTTTACTGGAGCTGTGCTCCATTCTAAGGAATGGCTGAATATAATGGCAAATTTGGAAATATCATTGATTTGAAAATATGTGAGGTGCTGGAACGCACTTCAATTTTTTGTCTTTTCACTTAAAACTAAAACAATAAAACTAAAAAATCGTGTCATTATCACGTTTTCTGGGTTAATTGCTGGGTTGTGGTGTTCTTGGGTGTAGATCCTACCATCGGAATGGTATAGGTGCTGGTGTCAGTGCCTGGAAGAGTAGATTGGAGGGAGTCAAAGAACTTGACATGCCTCCGACCAATGAACTTTGGCACAGTGGGCAGTTCCAGAAGTTGATGCAGTTCCGGGAGCTTCTTTCTCTTCCACGATGTTGTGCGGACCATCATCCGCAGCATACTATCTTGGAACCCCTGAAGGTGGCGCTGCGTAACATTGGAGAGGTAAGTGAAGAGTGGTGCCCCGTATAGGAGCGCCAGCCTCAGAATGCTTTTGTATACTAGCAGTTTGAGCCGCTGTGAGAGCACTGGTGATGTGAGGAGGTGATTGAGTCTGTAAGACCGCCTTCTTACAGTTCTAGTTTTCTGGTAGAGGTGGGTGGAGAATTTAAGATGGCGGTCCAACTTCACGCCCAGGTAAACTATTGACTTTGAATGGGAGATAATGGTGCCATCCTGCTTGAGTGATTTCGGGATAGTCGATCGTTTGTGCTGTTGATGAGCGAACACGACGCAGTCTGTCTTAGCTGGGTTCATAGTGATGTTTAGATTGCCCAGCCGTCGGACAATCTCCTGGCTGACTGCTCCCGCTCGCTCTAGTGCATGTGTGGGGTTCATACTGCTGCTGTAGATGGCGATGTTTCGGCATAGGCAGCGACTGTGGCCTGTCTGTAATTTTCACCAACCACATCAGCAGTATAGATTGAGAACAGGCACTTGCAATAGAGCTGCCCTCTGTGGTACTCCGCATGTCAGAGCGGGAAAGCACATCTCGAACCCACACAGTGATGGTCCTGTTTTCTAGGAACGATGTGATGACACCATACAGTTCTTTGGACATTCGAGGTCTATGAACTTACGGCATAGAATGCCGTGAGACACAGAGTCGAATGCCTTTGTACAATCTATGGAGATCATGGATGTAGCATGGTTCCTATTAAAGCTGGAGTTCACTTCGTTCTGGAGCTTCATCAGATGGTGTTCCGTGCTCAAGTTGGACTGAAAAGCTGCCTGCTCGTAAGGGATAACGGAGTGTTCTTCACTAAATTCCCGTAGGTAATTCAGGATGATCTTTTCGTATACCTTAGCGAGATGTGGAAGGAGACTGATGGGCTTCTAGTGGTCAGCGTCGAACCCTGTCTTCTTCGACTTGATGAGTGGAAACAGGATGGCATGTTTCCATTTCGAGGAAAAGTGTCTTAGCCTCAAGCAGGAGTTGTACAGGTTTGCCAGATGAGGATAGGACCAATAGGATGGTTCACACCCCGTCATGGTCAGGGGCCCGGTTGTCGTGGCTGCGTCTCAAGATCGTTTTTAATTGTTCAGAGAGACGAACATATAGTTGGTTTCTAGTGCCATGGTTGGTGTCTGGAGAAAAGCCCCTGTCTGCGCTTCAATATCCCGCTGATAGTGCCCAGCCAACGACTCTGCTTGCTCAGCGGGGCTGTCATGAGGTCATGCTGTCATGAAGCGGTCCCTGTCATGCAGGCGAACGGTTGATGTCTTCTTGATTGCTGCCTTGGTGAGCTTCCAGAACTTCCAGTAGTCACCATGCGTAGCCCTCAGGCGATCATGCCATATCACGTACTGACGTACTGACGTAGGAGATTTTTGATCTGGGTGGTAATCGCGTTGGAAGTAGTTCATTAATTGGATGGTTTATAGCTGAGACGATGTTAACAAAGTAAATGAGATCAAGGTCAAGTGGAGGCTCGCCAGCACCGACATATAGACTATTGATAGGACTTGAGCGGAAAGCTCCCGTAGCTATTCTGAGTCCCGCATTTTGTATAGAGTCAAGTATTTTAAGGCTGGTACCAGATGATGAGTTGTAGGCATTACGCAGAGCATACTTTTAACAGGTAACCCAACCACATTCAACACTTTATTAAAACAAATACAATAAAGGGGCGCGCTCAAAACACAACCCTAAGGCACTCGATTTTCCTGTTCGAATTCATTCGATAGGACATTACCAATTCTGACTCTAAAGCATCTGTTAAGTAAAACATTATTTATGAAGGCAAGAATATGACCGTTAAAAAATTATGAAAGAAAAATAATGAAAATCAAAGTATGGTATGTCAATTGTGAAAAAAAAACTAGTGAGTTCTTCAAAAACCGATTACTAGTTAACAATAAATTAATCTCTGAAAGTTCAAAATGGTAATTTGTATATAAATTTCATATAAATGTAATAGAAAGTAAAATATAACTAATAATGGAAACAGGAAAACATTTTAATTTTAGTTAATTATTTTAATTATCTCAGTAAATAGATGTAACAAAGTAATTAGAATCAGTTGTCAATGTAAAGTTTGTTATAAATACTCAGTAGATGATTTAAAGTCAGAGTACGTAAGAGATCGGTCAGGAAGAACTGCGCCCAATTTTATAATAAAAACTAATGTAATTTGTTAATAAAGTACTACTAATTTATTTATTACTATACTTAATAAAGTATACAAATTTAATAATTTCGATTACGTTAACTTATTATGACGGCAAAGATCAAGGATACTGAAGGTCAGGGCAACCGTGGTAGGGGCATCAAGGAGGCAAAAGACTCAGTCGCAAGGATGTTGACTCCTTTGATACTCCTCTTCTTCGTGGCGGTGTCCTGCCAACGCAGGCCTCCCTCCTTCGCCGGCCTACCCACTGTTGTGAGTTTTTTAAATACTCATATTTTCAAATAAAAATGATACATTATTAAGGAGAAAAATATATATTTATACATTTACAATAAGATGCTTCTAGCAACTGAATTAAAAGATGGCACGACAAATGAAATCATGATCATTTAAAAGCTCATCAAACTTAAAATATAATATATTTATAAACAAATCAAAGATAAAAAATGTATTGCGTTTTACATTTCAAATAATGAATATTTCTAGGAATATTTATAAATGTTTACTGATAAGTATAAAGGATTTAAACCTGTTACATATGGAACATTTAGGTCTTAATGCATGATTTTATTTGTGACAAAGTAAGGAGCATTGAGGATTTTGGATTGTAAGGATTGGATACGAGACGAATTTAAAAGTTTAGTGGAGCCCCAAAGCTCAACTCCGTACGTCTAGATTGGCCTTATTACAGTTATGTAGATCAGTCTTTTGTAATAAACTAGATGTTTAGTACATCTGTCCAGTAAGTGCTGTAATAGTAGTAATATTCCAGCTGGTATAACAATACCAAAGTATGGTAGTTTTTAATTGGTGATTCGACTGTGTAATTTGTTTATTATTGTATCTGTTCTCAGCCTTGTATAATTTTAATCCCTTCCTATAATTATCTGATTATATGTGCTCATGTTTTATTATAATACCTAATTATCATACACCTAAATTTGATATACTTACTTTTATTTAATTTATTGATTTTATTAAAGTTAAACTTAATCTTTTATCATCATTCTTTTATATACTTTTAAGTTCCGATAATTACGAAATGTAACTTGATAGGTCTTACTTGTAGTGAATCAAGTAAAAGTTGACTTCACTATCAAAAAAACTTCATTCGCCAAAACTAAGATGTACTATGTTTAATTTCGAAATTCTAAAAAAACTGGAGAAAAAAAGGAGGGATTAATGTTGAACACCCAGTATCCGTAAACGGAAGTACCTCATCCTATTAGAAATTTTACAGTTAAATGCACTGGAAAAAACTGGAGTAAGAAAGAAAATCAATAATACCCTAAAATGGCAGATTATATGACACTGTCATGACCCACAAAACATAGTTATTTACAAAACGAACACTTTTAAAAAGTTAAAATGTTTGTTAGTTACATTACAATTTTCGAGGGGGCTAATAATAATTAATTAATTCTGAATCCAATTGAAGATATGAAGTACACTGTATCAGAAGACCTCGACCATACATGTTCATCTGCTGGGTAGCAGGTTAGGAGAAGTTACATTATTATTATTATAGTTTCCTTGATAATTATTATTATTATTATTATGGCTGGACGCACATTAGAGCCGAATGGCCAAAAAGCGGGGAAAATTTAATATCTACAGAAGGAATTAACATAGAAACTTGAGGCTGGTCTGATTCGACTCAGAACAAAAAAATACCTCATGTTAAACTGTTCTTATTGAAATTTTGAAGAAAATAAAAAAAACTAATGAGAAAATTAAGCCAAGATCTTAAAGTAAGATAAAATTTTCTGAAATTCTTGGAATATGTTGTTCTTATCAAAACAAGTTGCAACGAATATTTTGAGTTTATATTTAAATTAAAGAATTCAAGGTTAGTTTGATTTATTTATAAATGTTAATAAAACGCATTTAAGACAAAATAATGAAGACGATCAAGTGATAAAACAGAGAGACATTTCTTAGATTTTCACATACCATGCAATCTTTCCGTCCATCAGCTCCACTTGTATTTAACATAATTATATCATTCTTAATATGCTTTAGAAAGATTCTAGACTATTTGCGTTGTTAATTTCATAATTCAGTCTTCACTGACAAATTGAAATTGAAAATCTATCCGTGTACCCTAATAGTATAAAGATATGCCTCTTTTTTTCAGTAAAATTAAATGAAGTTTCAGAAAAATTAATTGAATATAAAATGGTAGAGACCCAGACTGCATATAATGATGTGCCAACATTTTCCATTGCACTACATGTAGTTCTCTGGTATCGTGGTTTATTCACATTTTTATATATCCATATTTATTTACCGTTTTTAAGATCTAGCTTTTCTTTTTGTTTTGTTTTTTAATTCTGGATTTCCGTAATCTTCCATATTCCATTTGCATTAATTGTGCATAATTGTCATCTCGCAGCATCATATTGAGTTCTCGGTACATCATGGGGGTATTTCTTACCATTTTTGAGGCTTTTCAAGTTGAAATGATCTCTAGGAAAATCTTAGAGCTGAAAAACATGGTATTTCTTTTTATCTCGGCAAGAAAACGTAAACCATAACAAAAAAAAATCTGTAAAATATAAACCAGGTTGGCTTTACTAAGGTTCCTCATTATTCCTATTGAAGAGGAGAAACGAATTGATCCAATAGAAAAACTAACGCTCTATTTGTAATGTTTAAGACTGAAAAATAATACAATTTAAAATTTAAAATTATTTTAGAGTAAATTAGATGAAAGTCATATCTCTTTTTTGTACATAAGTCACCAACTTTGGTCTAAATTGGGCGAGTATCAACGTTTCTAAAGTTATCATATAGTTTTCGCTTTATTAATATCCCTGTACATGAATATAAAAGTTTTGGGCACACACAACAATCCCTTAGATGATCCAAACCCTGAGAGACAATACTTGACACACATTCTCAAAGTAACGAAAGGGGATCTTCCATTCTGAGCATTGTTGAAACCTCGCTCCCTATTGCAAACAGAATGGGAACAGAGATAGGACGGTAGGAGGATGGGTATTCAGACGACTTTTGAGGTTTGGGAATCATTTTGATTATAAATAATTTCCATTGGTCAGGAAAATATGTGGATAAGAGAACAGCATTGTAGATGTAGGTGAGGAATAGAACAGATTTTCGAGGAAAATGTTTTAGAATATGGGATGTAATTAGGTCATAACCGGGAGCTTTGCGGGAAGGTAACTTCTGAATGATGTTGGATATCTCTGAAGCATGAAATACTTTAGGTGGAAGGGTCATTTGGAGTGGAGTATTCAATACTTCTTCAATATATTCGATGTGGGTTGGATTAAGGATGTCAGGGTGTGGCGAAAATGTCTTACAAAGGTGCTGACCGAATACCTGAGTTTTTCATCGTCCGATTTTGTCCATTTATGTGATTCAGTAAGAAGAAGGTGATTACAATTTTTGATGTTGAGAAGCTTCTTAGTGGTCGTCCATAAAGAATTGTTAGTAAGTTAGTTTGATTTTGTATTTTGAATTTTTTAATTTCTGTTTTGAGTTTGTTAGTCAATGTAGTATAATATGTTTTATCTGTTGGATATCTAGTCTTGTGCCACTTCGCTCTTGCTCTGCGTTTTTCCTTTAATAAGATTTGAATGTGCTGTGGCAAGTTAGTACGTATATTATCATTAATTTTACTGATCGTCGTGTTATCATATTTGGAAATTCTTATTAATTCTGTAAAGTTTTTTTAATAAAAAAGCAATGCTTTGTCAATGTTATGTTTAGTGTTAAGTGGAGTTTTAAGTCCAGTTTGTTTTCCAAATCTTTACAAAATTTGTCCCAGTTAACACGTCATTTAATCAATGAGGGAGGAGAGGGCTTAGGTACGAAGCTCGAACGTAAGAAAAGGATAAATAGAATGTGGTCTGAGGAAAGGTCATCTATAGATTCGATAATGGTCCGGGAACAGGAAATTTAGGAGCTGATAAATATATCTAGGTTATCAGAACGTTTTTGAGAGATGTAGGCCAATAAGTAGGGCTCATGAGCGTAAGGATAGAATAGGAGGTAGGGACTCAGGAAAGGATATTATCACGGGTATAGGATATGTGACATCCCCATCGTTGATGTTTGGCATTATAGTCTCCTCCAGCAACGAAGCGCGATCCGAAGGATCGGAATATAGAGTCAAGGTGGTTGTAGGGAATTTACAGGGGGCAGTATACAGCTGATAATGTTAAGTGGCAAGGACGAGTTGAAATGATTACAAAGGTTGCTTGGATAGTCTTTCTCTTCCTCCTGATGCCTTTCAGCGTGGAGGTCCAAACCTCTCGATCCCGGGCCAGTACCCTCATGATATCCCAGTTTTTTCCTCTTCTCTCTCCCACTTTGGAGATGTAGTCTTTCCATTTATTGAAATATAAAAAATTATGAAAGAAAAATAATGAAAATCAAAGTATGGTATGTCAATTGTGAAAAAAAAACTAGTGAGTTCTTCAAAAACCGATTACTAGTT
>NW_027116001.1:597382-619369 GCF_000696795.3 Halyomorpha halys | reverse complement strand
TCGATGTCAGCTGACTGAGGAGATCAGCTGATCAAGTGTATATATAAAGATGTGCTGAACCCAATAAAGCCACTCTTTAGTTTTAGTTTTAGTTTTTAGTATGTAGGATAAAACTCAGAAAACGAAGTGTGCCCCAGCACCTCGTCTACTTAAACATTATATAGACTCAAACAATTATAATCTCAACCCGTCCTTAGAATGGAGCAATGCTCCAGTAAAAGAACAATTGTAAATATGTATATATATAAAAATTTCAACAATAAAAACATTTTTCTATAGGGGCTAGGAAAAAAAAATAAATAAAAAAAATAAAGCCAGTATTTTACAGCAGTTCAAGCGAGTTAGATCTTATTCCTTCTTCTCTTTTTTGACATTGTGCTTTCGCCAATACTTAACTTATAAATAAATGAATACAAATTAAAATCAATATAACAATAAAAAAAATCAATTTACCACAGCCCTGAATATCTTCAAAATAAATAAGTATTAATGCCTCATACATATTTAATTGAATATTTTTTACTAAAATTATATTAACAAATGAAACTTAATTTCTCATAACGAATGTAATTTCAGAAAAAATTAATGGCTAGAGGAGGCTATCAAACAACAGATATCGAAGTGATTACGGAAGATGGCTACAGCCTCTGGATGCACAGGCTGGGCAACAATACAGGACCTCCAGTCATGATTCATCATGGTGTCTTTTACGCATGTGAATGTTGGATCACGAGGGGTCCTAAGAAAGATCTTGGTGAGTGGTTGGAATGGAATATGGAACAAATATACACACATTATCCAATTTTAAATATATTTTGAAATTTTATTAATGTATATCATACTAATAGTATATGCTACTCCTTTTATTCGCAACTCAACGTTTTGTTTATATTATAGTGAGGGTATAATATTAGCAAAGGTTTCTAAATCAGTGACTTTCTGTAGCCAAACGTTTGTGCATTGTGAAGTAAACAAAAATAAAAACAACATGATAAATTGTTCAGTCAAAAAAGGTTAATATAATTTGGAAATTTATAAATGCAAGTATTATTAGCGATAGATATGCGATAGATTCCTTCCTCTACTCCCTCTTATCCCATCCTCCACACAGTTTATAGAGCTGACATCCTAACACTATTCTCAGAAAGTATGTCGGTGACACGCATGTACTATCATTGAATAATGACTAATTAATAGCATCTCAAAGTCTCCAATAACGTATCTGAAATATTGAAGACTGGTGTCGAAACTGGGGTATCAAAATAAATTCCCAGAAAACCCTAATTCGCATACTTATGACCAGCCCTACAGTTTCTTTTTACAATATTTCACGTATTTCAATTGAACAGATTCGCTATTTAGGACTCTTTCGCTATATCTGCATTATTAACTTGACACCCTCATAGAAGAATGAAAAGAAAAACCCCTCAGCGATTATTACACTTACTAGACAAAAGATCCTAGCTTGTAAAATAATTGCGAAAATAACAAGAAAAAAAAATCAGGCGTTTACAAAAAAATCTGGTACTAGTATCAGTGTCGGAGAGGAAAATTAGTGCACCTTTTGACACTACAAACCCCAAATAGCACCCTTCTAAGAAAAGTGGGAATATCAAGATTAAGTCGGTGAGAACTGACTCGTGTAAGGAACGGCCACATACATACCTTAAGACGTTAGGATACCACCAAAGTATCGATACTTGTAAAATACGATATTTTAACTGCAGTATCGATACCCGATTGTACTGAATGAAAATTATGAACACTTCATTGACAAGAATTGCTCTTTCTACTGCATTAAAACCCGCATTGAACGAATCTTTAAGGATACGTACATGTAGGCTAGTCCAGAGGCATTATTAAGTTATAGGCACTCAAGTTTTGATTAAATAATACATTTATAGACATTTTTTTCATTTTCCTGAAAAATTTTTCTTTACTTTATTTGTTTATTTTTTTTTAGCATTCTTCCTATTAGAAGAAGGTTACGATGTATGGCTTACTAACCAGCGTGGAACCGTTTACAATGAATATAGCTTAAAATATAAACGTTCAGATCCATTCTTTTGGGATTTCAGGTAATCCATGCTGAATATATATTTGTATTATTTATTAATTAATAAAATCCGATGTTCTTAAGAGCTGTCTGTATCCATTATTATTATTAATCATGGGTTTCTTTTAGTTTTCACGAGGCCGGCATGTACGACTTACCTGCATTTATCGACACAATTCTACAAATTCGTGGCACTCAACAGTTATTTTATGTGGGACATTCTCTTGGTAAGGAATAAACTGAGTGATCAAATAATTTGTATATCCTTATTTTGCAATGATAGACAATTTTCATTAATTAATTTCTATTCAATTATTTAATAGGTACAACAACATTATTGGTGACGGGAGCAATGCGGCCAGAGTACAGTTCAAAGATAGCTGCAGCAATCCTTCTATCTCCAACACCTATCCAACCTTCTGCAAAGGATAGAAAACCATTCCAGACACTTATAATGTCTAATTCTAACGTTTATGTAACATAACATATTTTATTTTTAAACATTTAACATCTAATATTGGCTACATTGTCAAAGAAAACAAAAATAACAAAATTAATAATTTTTAGTTGGTTCTATTTATTTATATATATATACATGTTAACTGTTTGAGAACACAAAGAGAAAAGGGAGAGAGAAATGACCAACTCGGTTGTTACTCAAAATCTGACTTTTATTGAGTCTTGCTCGTCTATATATACGTTTTAATCAGCTGATATGAGTTGTACAGCTGACTGTAACTCCCCCCGCCAGTTTATGAAAATTCCTCTTAAACTCAAAATATTACATAAATTTATACATAGAAAAAGCTACACATTAAATTTAAAAAATAATATTCTATATACACAACCCTGAGAAAAAAAAACAAAAAAAAAAAACACCATTGTATGATAGAAAATAAAAATAACACTCAAAATATCAATCAAAAAAAGATAACTAACAATTTTCTTCAGTAAAATTCTACAGAAACAAATTTCTTCTGTTAGCCCCTCCTAAGTTGAGGACGTCAAGCCGTCAGATTTTCACAAACTGTAGGTAGTTTCAACTGCTCCATATGGGCCGTCCTACGTTTTCTTGGTTCCTTCAAACTTTCTATTATGACCACGTCATGTTCTCTGATTGTGATCAACCTAAATGAGGCCTCGTATTACTGCAGCTCTTTTCTGCAGTTCGTCCCTAATTTCCGGTATACCGCGGCCCCAATTTTAATTTGGCCCATCATATCGCCAACACCTTCGTTTTGCTTTGCTTGCTGGTACACCCGTAGGTGGCCACTAAAGGTACTATGGAATCGTTCTATCCCACATCTACCTTTCGGGTGACCTGGGGAATTGAAGTGCCACGTTACCTCCGAGACTTTCATTTCTGCTCTAAATCCCACATTGTCAAACTCGTCCGTTGTCAGAGGAGATCCTTTCTGGAACGCCATAATAATGGAACCAAGTTCGCAGGGCCTTCAATACTGCTTCCACCGAGTTTTCTGTCACTGGGTACATCATTGCTAATTTGCTGAAGATATCTATTACCTTGACCCACTTCCACCCTCTCCAAGTGAACGAGTCAACATGTGGATCACTAAGTGGCGCTTCTGCAGTGGGAGTCTCTTCCCTTATCGCCTGCGGTGGGTGCCGATCATATATGGTGTCTTGGATAATGTGCTTCATTCCCCACAAAACGTATCCGCGGCGCAACCCCTGTAGAGTCTCATTAAGACCCCTGCGATTTGTCTTGCCCTGGTGATAGGCGAGTGTCACTTCTTTTTTGCCTTTTGGTCCCCGGAGAGTTTCCACAATCGTCGTGTACCGTATAAATGTGGACATTTATACCGGAGTCTATACCATTTTTTTCCGCCCGTCAGAGACGTTGAACCTGGACGCAAAGAACTGTATTGTCTATATACAAGTGGTAGGTCTGTCCCGATTTAGATGCGTCCTTCAATGCCCTACAAATCTGGTCTTCTTTGACACTCGGTGAGGACCAGATGGTCGTGATACTACAACTGCTATATTTCCCGTACTCTATTTTTATTAACCCTGAAGTTTTGGTTTTCCAGATGAACTGGCGACGTTTGTAGTTAATGATATCTTCTAGCTCATCCATTTCTGTCGGTCTACTTGCAGTCGAATCTTCGGATGTATCTACCCTATTCGCAGGGTCCGTCATTTCCTGTTGTTCTTCTTCCCCTGGAGTCCACTCTCTTGGGAACCTTCTCCCACCTCCAGATGGTTCACCTTGCTCATCTTCGATTGCATTGATCATTACCATCCTCGAAAGCCAGTCCGCGACCACGTTGTTCTTCCCGGGTTTATACGCAATGTCCATGTTGTACTGGCTGAGGATCTCCTTCCATCTAGTGATCCGTGCAGATGTCTCCTTCAGTTTACCATCCCACTCCAGCAGTCTATGGTCAGTGTGTACCCGAAAATATATGGCCAGAAGTGTTCCACCGCCCACACAATTCCCAGCAACTCACGTGCTACCTTGTTGTTATACGACGGTCCATTTAGGGTGATTACCGCCGCCGCTAGGCATTACTTCATGGAGGGAAATGGCTAAGTGCCGCCTCACTTCCTTCGCATGGTTTTTACGTTTCCATGCTACTAACGTCTCTAGCCCTCTCTTCCTCTCTCAACCTCTTGAGGACGTCTGTGGTCTCTTCACTCCGTTCCAATGCTGGTCTGAGAGGAGCATATAGCTCACCACGTTTTCTGGTGTGATGCATCCTCCACACACTGTCTCCAATTCATTTCTTTCTGCTGCAAATCGAATACAAGTGAAAAAGATGTGCTCTGCGGTTTCCTCGACAGTCTGACATATTTGGGTTATGTAAAAATCCACCGACCATACCACGTGCCAACATCGGGTGTTAACCTGCGAGTCCACCTCCCGGAATCTGCAGCCTCCCAACGCTACAGCCACTGGTCGATGGTTATTTTGTGTGTGTGTGTGTGTGTGTGTGTGTGTGTGTGTGTGTGTGAAAGTTATAAAACCTATTATAGGTGTACCTCATGACAATAAGTCAAATTGAAAATGTTGATTTGTAACACATTTTTCTTCTTCTCCTCTTTTAACCATGCCATATAAGTTACAGAGTCGAGGGAGCCTGGACCCATTTCTTAAAAACCTCTGTATCCGTTGCCCAGAGTGATTCCTCTGTTTCTTGCCAGATCCAATATGAGATCTTGCCATTTGTTTGTCGGTCTTTGCCTCTCAAATACTTTTCTAGAGTCAATTATACTCTCGTATTCTTTGCACAGAGTCCAAGCAAGTAAATTCATTTCTATGTATATTTTCTGTAAGTGGTTCCTGCTCTATTTCTTCCTCAATTCATATTTCTCATTCAATACACTCAAACATGTAGTTTCCAGTTATGTACGGGTGAACTGGATTTTTTTTTTCAAAGTGTCTCAAAATTATTCTATGTAATTACAATAATAACCCAATTATATTTGTTGTCCCTTTCTGATTTTTTATTCTCATTATTCATTATTAAATCCTCATATAATTCTTTTTTAATCTAATTTGCTACTTTCTCATTGCAGTTAGGGGAACAGATCTTAGGGCTGTATGAATTATTACCAAGAACACCATCATTCATCAGGTTTCTCAAAAATTTCTGTGGCTACAAATCTGAGACTCAATCATGGTGCTTTTATTTGGTTGGATTATACACGGGTGAAAACAGAGAAAACATTGACAAAGTAAGAGTTTTTTCATTACAAATTTGGAAAAACCGTCCTGCACCACAATTAGAAACTAAATCTATATCCATAGGTATATTATTATACCTTTAATTTACATATATCAAAATGACAATTACAATTAACATATAATATATTGTTATAATTAAAATAATAGTTAATTTACTATTTTATCTTCCAGAAGATATAGGTCTAACAAAAATAGAGCAATAAGATATAGGTCGTAATTAAATTTTATCGAACGACTTAATTATAGGGGTATTCATGATGTATTATACCTTTAATTTACATATATCAAAATGACAATTACAATTAACATATAATATATTGTTATAATTAAAATAATAGTTAATTTACTATTTTATCTTCCAGAAGATATAGGTCTAACAAATAGAGCAATAAGATATAGGTCGTAATTAAATTTTATCGAACGACTTAATTATAGGGGTATTCATGATGTAAAATGTTTTATCATGTTAAATGTTATAAGTATAGGATAGGGAGCAGCCACATTTAAAGTCACGTTAAATGCAGGAGTGCTCCAAGCGGATTTTCTGAGCAATTTGTTTTATAACCTTTTACCTAACATGACAACAATCGAAATGATCACAAGCTCAGCTGGTCTGTTGCATGACGTCATTCTGCATTTAACAAACCTAGTAACAGACTCTCAACCATGTTATATGTTATATCATAGTAAGAGAAAGTAATATTTCTCCATTTAACATGAGTTTTTCCATTTAATGTGCTTTAACATGTTAAAATAAAGATCATGAATACCCCTAATATAACAAATGAACAGTTTTAAAAGCAAAGCGTAAATATCCATATTTACCAATATATACTCTTTACGCAGTTCTTTTGTCACATAAATAAATCGTTGTTAGAAATCAAATTGAAGCTAGTTAAATTTACTACAAAGAACATTATTATTAGTGTTTTCGTAAGGGTAAAAGATTTTATGATATTTACAAAATATGTTCACTAAATGTTGATTTATCGGTCCTCGTTCAAAAACTTTAGGTTTATGACAGCTATATTTCAGAAACTATTAGATGTACAGATGCATGTTAGGCCTCCAATTAAACTTGGTTAAATTATCATTAGTTCTCATGCTATTTGCAAAATATATTCACCAAATGTTGATTTCTCGTTTTTCTGACCAACAATTTGGAATATGGCAGCTATATCTCAGAAACTATTAGATGTTCCATATGTAGAAGAAATAGATGTACAAATATCGATGAATTAAGAACTAATTTTTTTTTTGTTTTTGATCAGCCGTTTATGAAAATAAATGGTATGAAGCTTCTTTAGTTCCTCTTTGCAAGTGTGTTCCTTCAGAAAAATAATAAGACATCAATTCGTCCCAGCAATGTTGAGTAATATTCACCGCCCGTAATCCCTCTTCTTTGTTAGCAGACATTTTCAGATAGTTAATAAACGGGACTGCTTTTCAAACTCTGTAAATTCCTACCTCATACATACTTTCTCATTATCCGCTCCTTTCTCACTAATAGATTATTCCAAGTAAACCACAATAGTTGCTATTCATCCTTCTATTCTCAGTTCGCTAGTGTTCCTCAAGGTAGTATCCTCGGTCCCATCCTCTACACCGTATATAATACAGCTAGCATCCCAACAAATCGTAACACTATCATCACAACTTATGACACATGTATGCTCACAGTTAATAATAACCCTTTGATTGCATCCCAAACTCTCCAGTCCCATATCACAACCCTCGAAGAATAGTGCCGAAATTGAAGGATAGAAATAAATCCCATCAAATCACCTTTACTCCATGTCCTAAACAATTTAATAATGTTGCTCTTACCCCTGTAGAACATACCAGCTACTTTGGACTACATTTTGACTAACGACTAAGTTGGAATCCTCACACAAGATTGAAAAGACAGGAAACTGCACGTCGATTCCAACTATTACAGCACTTACTAGACAAACGGTCTAAGCTTCCAATTCATAAAGATATCCATAAAGACATAAATTTTCCTTATGTAACCGATCTAGCCCGAACCTGATATCAATCTTTCCATCATAAACTCCCTAACCACTCAAACCCATTACTTTCTAACCTTGCTTCCTCTTTCATTCCTGACAACCCTTCGAGGTGCTTGAAAAGATCTAAGATGAAACAAGAAAAGAAGGCCTCGAAACCTTATATAGTAAAAATGTTTTTAGAGTGCTACCAATAGGTAGTTTCTCTACACGCGTGTATCACACCGTTATACTCTTACTTTAAATTTACTTGTATGTACAGTTCTAAATGTTAATAAATAATTTTTTTAAAAATTAAGAAATAAGAAAAGTGCATTTACAAACCTTTGTTATATCATGGGGAATGTATTCCTGATATATTTGGATATATTTTAGTTAATGATAAGGGGAAAGAATGTTAGGATGACGGCAAGGACATTAACAGGAGTCTGTTGAATCGAAAGAAGGTATTTTTACTAAGAAATATATCTTATTATTTTTCCATCTTCTCCTTTTTATGTCCAAATGAGTAATAATATATTTTATTGTTATTTTTTATCCATTTTCTCTATCTGTCTGATACAAATAATTCTAATTTCATATGGGTATTCATCTAATAATGACAACAATCATTGATTTTAAAAACGATAACTAATTACCGGTATTAAATCATTAAATAAATCAAACACAAATCAATGGAAAAATAATTACAACAAATAATACCAAACAATAAACTGATAAATACCTAAATATAAAAGTAAATAAACAAGAAAGATAATGTGAGACAATATTTAAAATATGAAAATTTTCGTTTTAGATCTACAAATAAAAAAAATTTATAAAATTATGAAGAAAAACTGAGAGCCCTATTTAGTTAAACAACTTCATTCCAATCATATCATTAATAAATATGCGGTCATTTTGTTCCAATTAGTAAGTAAATTTAAATTTAATAGGGATTTTTCATCGGTTAGGTCATTTCTTAGAATATTGAAAACAATCCCTGATCAAATTACATGTATATTAAAAGATAACAATAGAGCTCAGTTTTATTAAAAAAAAAAAAAAGCAAGCAAACAAAACACGCAATTACATGCATGAAATCCTCGCCTTGGTAATAAGTAATGATACATACATATGTGTGTTTTTTTTTTGTTTTTTTACGAGAGTCGGTGGTCTTCAAAAGACGCGGATAGGTCCGTTCCTATCCTTGCATGGGATTTTACCCACTAAAACCACCTCCCTACACCTATTCATTCCTCTCCACGGACCCACTGCTTGGTATTACTTCATGGAGGGAAATGGCTGAGTGACGCCTCATTTTCTTCTCATCGTTTTCACATTTGCATGTTAGTCACGTCTTCTGGATCTCTTTTCCGCTCTCAACCTCTCAAAAACGACTGTGGTGAAAATCTTCACTGCGTTCCAATGCTGGTCTGAGCGAAGCATATAGCTCACAACATTTTCTGATCCTCCACACTCTCTCCGATTCTCTTCTTTCTGCCGCAAAGCGAATGCAAGCAAAAAATACATGCTCCGGTGTTTCCTCGGCACTGAGCCTTCACGGTTTCGGAATTGAGCCTTCACGAATCAAGAATTAAGGAGAGTGATGAAAAGGTCCGGCCGTTTCTTTAGAGCCACCTTGAGAGCTACGTAAGGAATTCCGTCCAATCCCGGTGCCTTGCCATGTTGTAGGTCCGAGGCGATGTCCTCTATCTCTTCCTGCGTGGCTTGTGGATCCTTTGTATATGTATTGCTTATACATTCAATAGTTTTCGCCTGTTCAGGGATTAGTGTTCTGACATACTGTCTACAACATTTGATCTCGTGGGGAGCTGCATCGTGCCTTTACATGGTTTCTTAAGTGCTATTTTGTAAGGTCTACGCCATGGGTGTAGCTACTTCGTCACAGAGTTCTCTCCAGCAACGTCGTTTGCTTTCTTTAATGGCTTGTTGGAGGTTCCTTCTAGCTCTCTTGAACTCTTCTTAAAGCACAGGAAACTTCGGCATACGTCTCGCTCGCTGGTAACGTCTTCTTGCTTGGTTGCAACATCAGCGAAGATCGGCAATAGTATCCGTCCACCAGTATACTGAGGAATGATGCTTTGTTCCTCATTCAGTTGCCCAAGCGTTGAAATCACCCGCTATGATAGTTGGCTTATGGCAACTAGCCTCTAAAACAATGCGATCTTGATCTTGACGATGTTGAGCTTCACCCATACAAAGCCGGAGTGAGATGTAGCATTCACTTCCTTAATAGCTTGGGAATTACAGACCCAAATAGCAGCTCTACCACTGACATCGGATACCCATGTGCGGCTATCCAGATTTTTGTAGGTATTTTTCGCAGAGAATTGCGACTTCAATGTGCTGTTCCCGTACCGTTTGGTAAAGGAGATCCTGAGCAGCTTCGCAATGGTTCAAATTCAACTGGAGTATCCTCATCTACAAGGTTGGATTTACGTCATTGTTTTCAATGCTGAACTGAAAGCTGGACACTTACTACTTCCGCTGGGGTGGTCAGTTCTCCATTTCCCACACATAATGCGCATTGAGGTTTCTGGTCACAATCATTATCTTTGTGGCCTGCTGTACCATAGTTTTGACATAGAGAGGTCTTATCCTTTCTAACGCAATTCTGAGCTAAGTGTCCATACCCCCAGCAACGGAAACACTTTCGAACTCTGAATCTTTCACGTCTACAGCTAACAACCAGGCCTACTCAGACCTTTCCATGAGCCATAATCTTACTAGCCTGTAAAACCGGAAGTGAAATGACCGCCGTTTGCGTACCTCCAAAGGTTTTACGGATGGATTTTACTGCTGTGATGGGCACTGACTCTTCACCTTGGAGAGGTTTAAGGCCTCCGCAGTTTCCTCTTTCGTGGTGAGATCATCCAAATCTAGCAGCTTGAAAAGGGAATCCTTCGTTCAAGGCACTACTTCTGCCTCTTTGCCAAGTCCTCATTCCATTGAGAGATTGCTCTTTCTTCCGGTTCAATTGGAGTAACAGGTCGCCTTCATTAATTTTCCGGGCCTTTGTGATTGATGAGGCCATTTCCACCATCGCATCGATCTTCTCTCACCTTTCGCATGACATATGAGTAGGACTGGCTCTCCGGTATTTTCGCAATGACTGCATTAGGCCTCGGTGGCTTAGGGCGAGGTTTCTTTCTCCATTTTTTTCACACTTCTTGCCATTGCTCCTCATGTGGTTCTCCTCGTTGAACTGTCGAACTCTCAGGGTGATCCACGTTATGATGCACAACTTTTGCAGTCGGTTGTGCGGTTCTCTTCTTGTTCCCCCTTTTATCGCCCGCCAAAGAAAGTGTGGTTACTGTCCCCACTGATTTAACAGCATTCTTCCTTGGTGGACTTACCCTTTTTGTATGAGTATGACTATCTGCAGTTTCGATAGGAAGGGCAGCTGTTTCCAACTTTTCATAGTATAGTTAGATTTCGCAGGCATAACTCGTTATCTTACCATGGACGTTTTTCTTGGTGCAAATGAAGGACAGAAGGTGTTTAATCTTGCTCCCAAGATTTTGCATCACCTGTACTGGTTAGTCTTGTGGTATTAGATGCTACAATGGCCGAGTCTTCCACCATTGCGGTCCTATCATGACGTACGTGCCCCTGCACCGTAGCACAATCAGCATTATCTTACATCATTTGTGACTTCGGAATATTTTCGTATTTCATACCTCCTACCAGGTTTTCAAACAGCCGCCTCTAACCTGAGGAATGGACGCTGACCAGTACGCCGCCTAATCTAGGAACCGTCATGCCTTGATTTAAATCTAGTTTTAGTCAGTACGCTTTGAGCAGCCCAGGCAGAAGTCCATAATAGTGCAGTGCACTAACTGTCAAGACTTGGGACACACCAAGAGCTACTGCCATCACCAATCCAGGTGCGTTCAATGTGCCGGCCTTCATCCATCAAACACCTGCCTGAAATCACGGGAGGAACCTGCCATATGTGCACTGTGCACGAAAAACCATCCGGCGAACTA
The DNA here is from genome assembly GCF_000696795.3 of Halyomorpha halys. Classification (NCBI taxonomy): domain Eukaryota; kingdom Metazoa; phylum Arthropoda; class Insecta; order Hemiptera; family Pentatomidae; genus Halyomorpha; species Halyomorpha halys. The sequence continues at coordinate 607,603 of NW_027116001.1, read as the reverse complement.
CAGAGGGTGCGAGGTATATAAAAACTTATACAAGCAACGGACCCAAAATAGAGCATTAAAAACTCTAGATGATAAGAATCGCACACAAGTACCTCCTGAAGTTGGGAATTTAGCCAGTTTTCCTGAATTGCAGAAAAATGCATCTCAACTTAACCAGCAACAACCTTCAGTCTCAACCGTCTCAGATCATCATCGTCAGGAATACAGAAGACCGCAACCATATTCTATAGTCACAAGAAACCAGCAATCTCGACGTCAGACGCCTCAGGCCTCCCATTCCTATCCCCAGACCTCTCATTCTCAAACTCGTTGTTCGCTTGTTCCTTCCCATCATCTACCTTTAAAGGTAAAATTACCCCAGGAACATCCACAACCAGCTCCTTCTCATCCCACTCTGCAAGTAAACAAGCCACCCCAATTACCGGTTAAAATAGACCCTGTACCCTATACCTCACAACGGGTTCACCCAACACCCACTGCTCCGACTCATACAAACTACCCAGCCCCTGAGTCACAGCTTCATCCACATCTCAACTACAATCCAACCGATATAACCTCAATCCTGTCATCCTTCCTGTTGGATCTCCAAAATACCATAAAACCGCTAATCATCCTCCTCACTAGAATCCTGACCGAAATTCCTTTCAATCTTCCACGATGAGCGCAAAGCCCCTAGTTATCCTTTTGTGGAACGCTAATGGACTACATAACCACCGTGACGAACTCGATATATTTCTCCACAACAAACACATAGATATTGCCCTGTTGACAGAAACTCACTTTACTCAACGGTCACATTTCTACATCCGTGACTTCATTACTTACAGATCAGACCACCCAGACAACACTTCACACGCCGGGTCTTGCATCCTTATTCATAAACCCCTACCCCATTCCATCATTCCTTCCACCCCAACTGAAGCTATCCAAGCAACCTCTGTAATAATTTCACTTTGTCCTTTCCACTTAACATTATCAGCTGTATACTGTCCCCCTGGTAATTCCCTTTCCTACAATCACCTTGACACTTTATTCCGATCCTTCGGATCGCTCTTCATTGCTGGAGGAGACTATAATGCCAAACTTCAACGATGGGGATGTCGTACATCCAATACCCGTGGTAATATCCTTTCCAGAGTCTCTACCTCCAATAGTTATTCTATCCTCACGCCCATGAGTCCTACTTATTGGCCTACATCTCTAGACATATTTATCACCTCCCAAATTTCCTGTTCCCGGACCATCATCGAATCTATAGATGACCTTTCCTCAGACCACAGTCCAGTTATCCTTTCCTTACATTCGAGCTTCGTTCCTAAGCCCTCTCCTCCCTCATTGATTAAAGGACGAGTTGACTGGGACAAATTTCGTAATGATTTGGAAAACAAACTGGACTTAAAAACTCCACTTAAAACTAAACATTGACGAAGCAATAAAAAACTTCACAGACTCTATAAGAATTTGCATACACGACAACACGACGACCAGTAAAATTATTAATACTATGCGTACTAACTTGCCACAGCACATTCGCAACTTATTAAAGGAAAAACGCAGAGCAAGAGCGAAGTGGCACAGGACTAGATACCCCACAGATAAAACATATTATACTACATTAACAAACAAACTCAAAACAGAACTTAAAAAATTGAAAATACAAAATTTAACTAACTTAACTCAAAACCTCATGACTACTGACAAATCCTTATGGACTAAGAAGCTCCTTAACTTCAAAAATTTTAATCACCCTCTTCTTACTGAATCACAAACATGGGCTAAATCGGACGATGAAAAAACTCAGGTATTCGGTCAGCACCTTTCAAAAACATTTGACCCACACCATGATTCTTAATCCAACCCACATCGAATACATTGAAGAAGAATTAAACATTCCACTCCAAATGATGACTAAGGAAATTTATTTAAATTCTAATATAAATGCAAGCGTTTTCAAATAATTGTAAAAATCTCTAAATAACAATACGATAATGTGGACAATATAAATTAATTAATCTTAATTGTAATCATGATCGAGTAAATGTGACAATATTCGAAGAAAAATATTTAAAGCAATTTCAAGAAGTTATGAAGTTAAATATACTTATTAAGAATCATCAGGAAGAAATTATCTCAAATGCAATGAACTTCAAAGGAAATACCCAAAAACCAAATATTCGTGACCTTCATGAAGATTTTATATTGTATAATTTAGTGTTTAATTGATGATTATATTTTGCCTTTTAAATTTGAAGTTGTTTTTGTATATACAAGTAATAATTATAATAAATGATGTTTTCAATTCAAATTTATCTTGAATTAATTAATAATAAAATTCAACTATTAACTTGTAATTTATTCGTCATTATTATATTAAAATTATTAACGAAATAATAAAAACTTGTCAAGACGCAATTAATCAAGACATAAGAAAATATACATAAACATACATATATATATAAAAACGCACAAATGTTTTATGTCTTAATGCTCAAGACAATCACTTTGCACAACATTTAATATGAACGTTAATTTTTACATTTCATTAGTTCTATTATTTACATCTATTATTCTATTACATTAGAAGAACACACATTAATTCGGTTTTAAACTAGATAATTCATAACAATGAAATGAATATGAGTTAAACAAAGAGCCAACGATATAGCATTATAGAGATTTATTTTCTTGTTTTGAGATCCATAATTCATATTATCTGTTCGGACACTTAACCCTGAAACATCCTGTCTAATTTATTATTAAATTTTTATTTTTCCAATTAATAATATCTGAAATAAAATGATTACGTATTCAACTTTATAATTGTAAATAAAATATTTTTTATCGCTGTTTTGGTATATTTTATATCATTAAGCCAAAGTGTTATACTCTCTTGATTCTTGCTGTCAGCCACCTTCTGATCCGAGGATATATACGGTTTAAATGCCCATCAAAAGTATATCATTTTTTTCAAATATATTCCTCTCTCGTTTATTGCCGAGTAAGTATTAAAAATACAAAATATTCAGCACCATAGTTGCTAATACATGCAAGTCCCCAACTTCACTTTGTCAGCTGAAGTTAGTTGCTATTCCAAAGCTCAAATCAAAGATTACCTTCTAACAAGTTTTGATACGTTTATTCTATAATTGGCAATAGTTTCATAAAGTCTGAATCACTATTAAATTTGCATGATACAAGTGTGGAATTTTTTCCCATCTTTTTATAATTTGTTGCTAGATATATTCCATATACAATTATTGTGGCATATGGAGGGTACCTGTCAAAGACATCGTTGAAGTTGTATTCACGTTTCTTGCTAAAAACAGGAGCAATAATTTTCTATATAGTTCACCTAAATGTCTACTTTTGGCCAATGAACACTTTGAAGAAGAAATTTTTCGTAGATGAACTCATATATATAGTCTGGTTGCATATTTATACCATATCTACTACTTTGCGGAATGCAATGTCCATTATCATGAGTAACGAAAGAAACATTGCTTATCAAACCAGATAACAAAGACGCTAGTTCATATCCAAAATAAGTCCCTAAGATGTCATCACTCTCGTACTAATAGGTTGAACAGCTATTGAGAGTTCACCGTTACAATGCTTGATCACACAGAAACTGATTTTTGACTTGTTTGTGTAACAACAATCAGTTCTCCAAACGTATTTCATTTTTATCATAGAACCTTTTTCTTTCTTCCGTTAAAAAGGTATACTCAAAAAAGATGAAAACGTGGATGTTAATTGAGCTTATTTCCTACTCCTCACAAACCAAACATCGACTACTTTATCATCTTGCTCGGGAACTACGTACTGAGCTAAATAGAAAAATTATGTCTTTGATTCTGTATATCACGGTCTCTTATGCAGTAAACTTTAAGATCACGAAAGCCCGAAGCAGCTTCGGTCATTACCTTATTCCCCAAGAACAGAAGTCTCTCCATACAAGTTCAAGAGAAGCATTCCAGTACCGACCCTCTGACGTGTGGTGTTCCACAAGGTTCAGTAATTTCACCAGAGTTGTTCTCGATTTATACTGCTTATGTAATAGGCGGCAACTGCAAAACAGTTACAACAGCAGCCTAGGCGGATGATATCGTTATCTACAGCAGCAGTGTAAACCCCACTAATGCACTACGACAGGCCGAAAAAGTGTATAATGAAATTGTTCAATGGCTGACTTATCTCAATATCTCCGTGAATTCAGCGAAAACAGACAACGAACACTATCGCACACCAAGCAAAAAAGAGTGCAAAAACGCTTCAAGTGGCAATCTCAATAATCTATGTACTTATCCAACGTCATAGTCTCTTTTGGGTGAAACTGGACCGTCATCTAAAGTTTTGTATCTATTTATGTTAAAATACGGAAACTGTCTGGAGAAAATCCAATCGCCAATATCATCGGTTCTTTCACCCCGGTAAAAATCACTAATTTATAAAAGCACATCCCATCCAGCGCTCTTCCTTCCCCGATGGTACACAGCTCCATCTACAAAACTGAGAAAATTCTGTGCTGCGCAAGATGGTCCGAGAAAGAAAAGGAGAAAGAAAACGCTAGATCTTCAGAAACTACTTGATGTTCCAACGGTCCCGGACTTTATCAGGAGACATATTAAATTCCTGAACTTCCTAAAACACGAAACTAATCCTCATTGACATTGCAACTGGCGCCCCCACCAGTGCAGTGGCAGCAGGCAGCCACTTGTAAATACGCGTAGATTTAGACCTTTAAGTTCATTAACACATAACAATAATGTACCCCATCACCATCTAAAATCACATAATATAACTCTAGTTACCTACTAACTAACCTGGGGCTTTGAAAAAAAAAATTATGAGTTAATTAACTTGAATTAATTAGAAACAAAAAAAATATGAAGTTCGATGAAAGAGAAGAAAAATAAAAATAGTCAGTCACTCACAGATGGTTGGGGGTCGATATGCGCATATCGATAATAATAATAAGAGTGAAGAGTCGGAATGATTGCCAGCGAGTTGGTGAGAAAAAACGCCAGGTAACCCTACATTCCAACAAACGTTGACCGCACAGTAGTAAGAATGACTGCCGGCGTGTAGGTGAAAGAGTTCAAGAAAACAAGTTCAAGAATACAAACTTGGCTCAACATTGGCAGCCGAGCGTCAGTGCATCAGTACTGCGGCCTCTCACACCGTGCCAATGCCTCCTAAGTAGATCACTCCAGTGCCTCCTAAATGTATTAATTCACACGCAACACATTAAACTTCCTTATATTCCTAATTGTTATATATCTAATTCAAAATAGAAAAATTACTTATAGTTACAAAAAATTAATAAATAAAACTAAACTTTTAACTAACAAAATTGAAAATCACTTGGAAAGTAGACAGAAAAATTGACCTAAAAAGAAACGAAACTTTTGGGCCAAACATATATATGTTTAAATAAATAATAAATAACATAAATTAAATAATGAACCAAAACAAAAATATGATCGAAAATACTGATTCTTAATTGTTATTTATTCTTATTATTGTGATTATGTTTTTTATTATTTGTAGTGGGATGTTCTTATATTAATATATCATTATTTTATTTTTATTTTTTAGAAAGACTTTGGATTCCATATGCCTTATTTTGCTGCTGGAACTTCAGCTAAAACTGTGGAACACATATCACAGACGATGCGAAGTGGTAAAATATGTTGCATACTTTTTATTTCGCTAATAAACTTAGTTTCAAATATTTTATGTCACGATACCCAATATGAATCCAAGTTGATTAATGTACATTAACAATTTTATAATATATAAATTTAAAAATCTTATATTACACCTAAATATAACTGATAGGATTCTACATTATATAATTGATAATTTGCTTTTTGTAATTAACAACAGAAAAAATTATAACAATCGAAACAAATATGTACAACATAGTTCGACAATAACACTCTTGATGTCTGTTATTACAGTTTCCCTAAGCAAAGTCCATAATTTTTCTATGGTCTTCTGTATTTGGCAAACAGAATTCTGTTAGTCATGTTAAAGTAGTTGTTTGAAGATCTAGCAATCAACAATGCAACAGCTTACAGAGCATTGGCAATTGCTACTGAACAGTTTTGAAATGCACCACGTATTCTGAGTATGTTGATTCTCATACTATTCGGTTTTAAGTTCAATACAGAAGTCTCAGGTGTCATGGCCGCTAATGCATATCAGTGTTCGCATCGCTCTGCCTTTGTTTCCTTTTCATCTAGGGAATCTTTTGAAACCAGCTCTTAAATTTTATTATCAGTGTGTTTATAAACAGGACATTTCTACGTTGACGGATAGTGAGGTGAGAGTCAAATTGTTAGCAATTATAAGTTATAAATTAGTGATTGTTTGGCACAGCTGACTCAGGTAGTTGGTAATTCCCCTTAAGGGGTCTTATCTTATCGAACTCTTCATGGTCAAGGTCCTGTATGACCAACAGTCTTAGCGGTACAGTCTCCAGCGGATCCTGAGTTCGAATCCATTGACTTTAATTTTTTTTTTTTTGTGTGTGTGTTTGTGATACTTTAATTTATTTATTCTTAGAAATGTTTTTTTAATATATGAATATATTTTTTTTTTTTTTATTTATCCAAAATGGACAAAAATAATATGGACTTAGACAGGAATACGTCCTGCGAAAATTCAGAAGAGGAGACTGCAGTTTCAGAAATAAGCGAGTCAGACTCGCATTATTTAAAAAGAACGACGTTTCAAAAGCGACAGCGAAACATTGCCCCCTGCTCCACGGGAAACTTTCCTAACAAGAAAAAAAATAAATCGGCCAAATTTAAACAGCCAGTCGACCACTGCAGTCACAACTGGTTAAATTAGTTTACCAACCACTTCTACCAGCAACAATATTGTTGCCGCTAACAAACGATACTTCGAAACCGGTTACTTTCTCAGAACATGAGCCACCACCTATTTATGTTACGAATATAGAAAACTTCGTTTCTTTTGGTAGGGAAATTGCAAATTTGATAGGTCAGACGAATTTCCGCTGTCTTTCAAGAGTGGAGGATATAAGAATCAACATTACATCGTAGGAACATTATAAAACTCTAATAAATTATTTGAACTAAAAAAAATGAACCTTTCACTGCTACCAACTTCGCGATGAAAAAGCATACAGAGTGGTCATGAGAGGGCTACGTTCCGGGTAGTTGACGCTACTCCCACAAGCGAAATAAAAAGTGGCCTAGAGGAAATAGGACATACTGTCCGAAATATATCATGGGTATTGCACCCCACGAAAAAATTTCCAATACCACTGTTCTTCATAGACTTAGAACCAGCACGAAACAATAGCGGAATTTTTCAAGTCACAGGACTTATTTTCATCGGTACGATTCGAGCAGCTCAGGCAGAAATCTATAATAGTGCAGTGCAATAACTGTCAAAACTTGGGGCACACAAAGAGCTACTGCCATCACCAAGCCAGGTGCGTTAAATGTGCCGGCCTCCATGCATCAAACGCCTGCCAGAAATCAAGAGATGTGCCAGCCAAATGTGCACTCTGTTCGAAAGACCATCCGGCTAACTACAGAGGGTGTGAGGTGTATAAAAACGTTTATAGGCAAAGGACTCACTACTTAAGAATTATTTTTCTTATCTATAGATATTTTTTTAAAAATATTTCATCATTTCTTCAAATATTATTCATAATTATTCATTATTTATAGAGTTGTAAATAGTTAGGGGCGTCTTTTGCATGAGACCCTCCTTCCCACAAGCATTTGTTAAACAAAACAGAAATGTAACAATTTAAGGTCCATCAGGCCGATCTGGTATTAATTAAAAAAATAAAAGCAATTACTTTCTTTACTGCGATTCTCGATTCTAATGTTATTTTTATAATTCAATTAATTATTCGGTCATTTAATAATACATCGCTAGGATCAAATATTTTCATTAAAATGCCACCTATTTAGGGCTAATCAGCTGAACGAACGGATCCCAAAAATGTGTATAAAAACTGAACCGACAGGTAAACGTCCGAGAGGTAGACAGAAATGTAGATTGGAAGATTGCATTAGAACTAATAGATTTGTGATTGAAGGGGCGTCACAAGAGCCTGTGTACATATGTAATATCTATGCCATAATCATTATTTTAATGGTATGCTTACTATATCCATTCCAGGTGAATTCCAGTTCTTTGACTACGGAAAAACAAGCAATCTAGCCATTTATGGAAATGAGAAACCTCCATATTATAATCTCAGTTTATTTACTGCTCCAACAGCTCTATTTTGGAGTTACAATGACCCTTACACTAGACCAGAGGTAATTTATTTTATTTTATATTAAATTAATCCATATCTTACTTTTCCATCTATCAGTATTTGTATTGTTGACAATTATGGAAGGATATGTCATTCCCAAATTACTAGAAAATATGGATATAACATTTTTATATTTATTTATAATGTAATATCATTTTGTATACAAATGAAATAACAATCATTTATTTCACAGTTTGATCTTCTATTAGTATTTTTTTTATTCATAAGTCGCATGAATAAATTAAAACAAAATAATGTCAAGTTGATAAGTTTTGCTTCACGGAAAATCCTTGTCCCCCACTTACAATGTAACAATAATTATTTTAATAAGTTAGAACAAGTCAATTCTTTTTTTTTTACCTACCTTATGTGACTATGTACGTTTTTTGTGTATATATAAATTTTTTTATATTTAAAATGTTTACTATTAATTATATTGACAGAGAATTTGATGCAGATATATAGGTAAATAAAAGAATAATATTATAAAAAATATATAGAAAAAGGTAAGACTAAAATAATAAGAACAAAAACAAAAATCATGCATTACTACTATGTATTTTAATATTTACAGACTATGCCTGTGTAATATAATAAAAATAATAATAACCAATTGTCCAACTAGATTTAGTACGCTGTGTGTATAGCAACCCAATGCAGTTGGGTGGCTCTGTATTTTTGATAAAGTGTTTCTATCTTCTATTCCTAGAGAATAAAAAACGTAAATAGAGAAGAAAAAATGTCATTAAAAATACAAAATTAATCTGAAACAGGTTCGAAATATAGTTATTTAACTAAATGGCGTTTCATACTCCTTCACAACCCTGTTTTACGGACTTCGAAATGGAACTTCGTAGGTGTTGAATGAAGTATCTTTTGTTGAACATAGCTTCTTTCAATCTCTTAACTCTAGAATTTTCATTGGAAAAAAATATTTTCAATAAAGTAATCTCATAAAAAATCTAATTTTAAAATGATTGTATATCGGTGATTTATTTTACTTGATGCTTCCTGAAGGCGATTTTTTTTTTTAAGGTATTTTACGATTAGCACATCTTGAAAATTCAAGAAATGTAAAGGACAAAATTGTTGGGGAATTCAATTCCTGATAAGTTACCGTCGTAAACGAATGAGCGCCTGATGTAAAATGTACATGTCTCGTTGCCGACGCAATGACATAGTTCTTTTCCACACCTAACCACACTTCCTGAAGGCTTAAATTTAAAAAAAACATTAACAATTTTTTACTGTTTTTGACAATTTGCGTGTAAACCTTTTGGGAAAATTCGATAAAGCCAAAAGAACAAAAGTGTTGAATGTTTTCTTAATTGAAGCTTCAACATGACCATCTTAGTCTCTTCGGCAGGTCGATAAAACTCAAGTTATGATCAATGAGTCTTATAGTAACAGATTCTAAGACCATTTAGTACTAAAGCGAGTTTTCACACCGTTTATCTGCAAATTATCAAAAACAGTAAAACAAAATTGTCGGTTTTCGGAGATTAAAGCCTACAGGAGGGGTCGTATCAACAAATTGTATAACTAAAACCTGATTTACAATCATAATCCGTACACAAATTTTCCCTTCTCGTAGTAAAACCCAGAGTTAATTGCGCTCGAAAAGAAGTTCTAGAAGAGAAGGTCAGAAAATACACTGCACCCTCAAAAGATAGGCGACATAAGTAGTGACTTAGCAAAAATCAAATCAAAGTTCCAAAAATTGTAGAATAGAGTAAACAAATGTAATAATTTTAAAATTTATAAAATTAAAATAAAATGAATTTTGATCGTTTTACAACTTTCAAACATAAGAGATAACTTTGGTTCAAATTAAGAACTTTACTACTTAATGGATAATACAATTTATTCAAATTTAATAATATAAAAAGACTCTTAATCTCAGGGCGTGT
>NW_027116001.1:595077-596251 GCF_000696795.3 Halyomorpha halys | reverse complement strand
AAGCAGAGATGCCAAAAGATATTTAAATCCGTGTTCCTCCCAGTCCTCCTGTATGGATCAGAATGCTGGACAGCCCACGACAAGCACGTAGGAAGGATAACGTCAGCAGAAATGAGATTCCTACGAAGAAAAGTTGGTAAGACCAGGACAGACTTTGTCAGAAATCAAAGGCTTCGGGAGGATCTGGATGTGAAATCAGTGTGAGACAAAATGCAAGAGTGGCAACTGAAGTGGTATGGACACGTCTGAACGATACCAGAAAAGCCAGGTGGTATTTGGAAGCAAGGTTCGAAGGAAGACGGCCTCGTGGCAGACCCAGGTGCATGTACTCTGAGTACATTGGAAAACTAAGGGCAGCAAGAGGACGCACCATCACGGAAATGAGAAGACTACCCAGGGACAGGGACCGGTGGGCTATATGGACTGAGACTGCGACTCCACGCTTGACGGCACACAGGAGTTAGAGGAAGAAGATGAAGAGAAGAAGTAAGTTTGATTAAGGCTCATCGTTTGGTGTAAAAAAGAACGACGTTATTAGCCTAAACCGTAAAGGAAAAAACCTGTACATTTCCCATTACATTAGGCGCTTATTCGGTCATTTATGACGAGTGCTTTTCGGAAACTGAACTCCCAACGATTTTGTGCACCACCTGTATAAAAACTGTTATTCAATTAGATTTTCTGAAAATACTTTATTTACAAAATCCGTAAAGTTCTTAATGTTTTGAGGCTCAAGGGCTCATTTTTCAATGGCTTGTAGAGAACTTACAAATATATTCAATTTATGATAACAAAATTCAAATCTGTTTTAGAAGTAATAATTATAATACGAATTTAAGAAATTTTTCATTTTCATTTCACATTTTTCTGGATTTTATGGAAATTGGAGTAATTACCTTATTTTTGTAATTGCATTGCTATTGTATGTTAACACGCCATGAGATTGGAAGTTGTAGATAATTTCATCCCTTAAAAATGAAATTAGCGTACAACGTCACAGAAACTTTTGTATATTTTATATAAATTATTATACCCCAAAAAAGTGAAACGATTTTGAGGTTATTCGGCCACAGAAAATGTTCATGAAGGAAACATTGTTGGAACACTCCATCTTCTCATGCAGGCCTCAAAATGTACATGTCGGGAAAAAAAATATTCTACTAAAGGTTTTGCA
>NW_027116001.1:583610-594047 GCF_000696795.3 Halyomorpha halys | reverse complement strand
TAAAATCACTAAGGCAATAAAGTGGAACAAAAGAGGAATGATTAACAGAGTTGAAGAAACACAATTTTTAAATACAGAAATGTTAAGGTTTCGATAGATGATCAAACATCAAAGCAAATATTTTAGACAATCGAATAGTAAGATATTTAGTAAACTAGCTTTTAATTGTTTTGTTGTTTATTAACTAACCCATTAATTCGTATTCTAACTTTTGGCAGTTTGAGTGAAATATAGAGAAATAATCTGATTTGTATTATTTATGATATTAATGTAATATATAATGGCAATGAATGAGGAAATAGAATAGTGGAAAACAAGGTTCTACATCTTGTTTTATTGTATAAATTTCAATTCTTGTGCTGTGAATGATATAAAATAAAACATTATTGTGGAGTTTTCTGATCACATCCCTTAACTTTAATCCTTCTTTCTACTCACCAATTCATGAATAGCATGCTAGTTTCTCGTCAAGCTAACACAAGGTCATATTATTGTTAAACTGCTATAAAGTGTTTCAATAATATTTTCTTAACAATTTCTAACTATATTTCTATATGAATCGTTCTCAATTTAGTGCTATTTCAGTTATAGAGCTTTCTATAGACGGCGGTCATTTCACTTCCGGTTCACTAGGCAAGGAAGATCATGGCTCAAGGAAAGAAGGTTGATAGCCTTATACGTGAAAGACTCTGAGTTACAAATTGTTGCCGTTACTGGGTATATGGACTCATAGCTCGGAATTGTGTTGAAAAGGATAGGACCTCCCTACGTCGAAACTGTGGTAAAGCAGGTCACAAGGCTAGTGACTGTGACCAGAAACCTCAATGCGCATTATGTGCGGGAAATGGAATTGCTGACTACCTCAGCGGAAGTAGTAAGTGCCCAGCGTTGAAAACAATGACGCTAATCCAACAACATCGTAGATGAGGATACTCCAGTTGAACTTGAACCGTTGCGAAGCTGCTAAGATCTTAGATCTCCTTTACCAAACGGTACGGAAACAGCACACTGACGTTCCTATTTTCTGCGAACAATATGGCACTCGAACTGGATGGCAACTTGTGGGTATCCGATGTCAGTGGTAAAACTGCTATTTCAGCCTGTAATTCCCAAGCTATTCAGGAAGTGAATACTACATCGCACTCCGACTTTGTGTGGGTGAAGATCGACGACATATACATCTTAAGCTGTTACGCCTATCCCAGTACCACAATAGAAGACTTTGCGGAAATTGTTGGATCGTATTGTCTTTGAGGCTAGTTGCCATAATCCAGCTATCATAGCTGGTGATTTCAACGCATGGGCAATGGAATAGGGAAGTAGAATAACAAATCGACGTGGTGAAGTTCTCCTGAAAGCAATCGCACGACTACAATGATCCTTATGAACACCGGAACAAACCCGACATTCTTTAGAGCAGGAAGATCATCGATTTGACGTTTGTTAGTGAACGCATACATCGGATCGCAACTTGGAAGGTTTTTAGATTTTATACAAACAGTGACCACCAGGCTATATTGATCACACTGCATACACCTACAAGAAAGAAGAGTTGTCGATGGAGGACTAATGGCTGCGACACCAAAACTTTTGATGATGCTTCATTCAATTTAATGCTAGAGGAAGAGCGTGTTTGAAAGGGTCCGCCGAGGAAAAGGTCATAAATAATGACCTCTTTTATATCTGGGGCTTCTGATGCAGCTATGAAGGCTTTCAAAGCCTGGCAAACATCATTCCTGGTGGACGAATACTATTGACGATCTTCGACGGTGTTGTAACCATGCAAGAAGACATTACCAGCGAGCGAGACGTCTGCCGAAGTTTTCTGTGCTTCAAGAAGTGTTCAAGAGAGCTAGAAGGAACCTCCAACAAGCCATTAAAGAAAGCAAACGACGTTGCTGGAGAGAACTCTGTGATGAAATAGCTACACCCATGGTGTAGACCTTACAAAATAGCACTTAAGAAACCATGTAAAGGCACGATGCAGCTCCCCACGAGATCAAATGTTGTAGACAGTTTGTTAGAACACTAATCCCTGAACAGGCGAAAACTATTGAATGTATAAGCAATACATATACAAAGAATCCACAAGCCACGCAGGAAAAGATAGAGGACATCGCCTCGGACCTACAACATGGCAAGGCACCGAGATTGGACGGAATTCCTTATGTAGCTCTCAAGGTGGCTCTAAGGAAACGGCCGGACCTCAGCGGCGTTCCCATGGAGAGGAATGAACAGATGTAGGGCGGTGGTTTTAGTGGGTAAAATTCCCACATAGGGCCTATCCGTGTCTTTTGAATATTTCCACCGACCCTCGAAAAAAACAACAAAAAAAAACACACAATAAAGCAAACTGAAAAAATTGTTAGGTGTTGTATCAATCTGTTTATTTGAAACAGTTTCCTCCATTAAATAAATATAATTATTTTTTCTACTAAGATTAACGAGATACAATAAACATTTTAAAGTAGCAGGTTAATGAGTCGAAATAATCAGGCAGTTATCAAAGGAAAAGAGAAAGTAGATGCAGTTTTCTGCAACAGCAATACTAAGACTACTGTTTAAGCTGTTTCGAGAGACGACTGCTTCACTGAAATTTATATTATCAAAGTTGAAACTGTTGTATCTGATTTTTCTTAGGTAGCAGAAAAAAGTGCAATGCTCCTCTAAATAAACCGATTTGCCCCATCACCATTAAATAAACCGAACCCATCACCCCTAAAGTCCACCACAAAAATTACTAATCATTAATGATAATTCAATTCTTAACACTATTCTTACACTTGGGAAACACGACTCTCATCAAATTACCATTTCAAGTTTATAACATTGTAGGTCAAAGGCCCCATGCTTCTTGATAGGCAATATATTGTATGTCAAATAATTTACTTTCAATACATTTAGCAACGAGGTTTTCACTTTCTCATTTTATTTAGAGAAACTTTGGAAAATAGTTTAAATTTTATTACTTGAGGCATATAATGTAAGGCACTTTATAAAAATTAGATAATATTAGGGAAAATAAAATTGAAGTTATTATGATACATTACACGTATTAGACATTAGTTAATCTTTGTTTACTTATCGTAGTTTGAACTTTGTTTCTAATAAGCCATTTGTAGACTCGCCCCGGGGGCAATTCCTTAATATTCATTCCTCCGAAGCTATTCATAAGAAGAATTAACCATGCCGTCATTATTGAAAGTGAAGACAATCAAACAAAAATACTTCAAAAGAAAAATTTGTAGGCCACTTCAGGTAAATACCGTAAAATAGAATATTAAATAGGGTTTCAACATAAGATGTACAAATTTAGTGTTTGCATTTACATTCACATATCTATACAAAAAATTTATTCACACTAAGGTTGAAGGTAAGAATTGCCATTACGAAAAATTTCGAATCCAAATTTACAACGTTATTAGATCTGAATTCTAAGAACCAAGTATTGAAATAGTGTGTGTGTGCTTGTTTCGTTTGTGAGTGTTATATGTGAACAAACTGTTGTACAAAACTGAAATTATGTATTTAAGGTTGGTCTACTTACCAAAAATTACTGTAACTTTGGATGTAGCAGCCTTTGCTGAATCAACCATTTCTTTGAAATTGACTTACCGGAAGTATCGATTTTCATAATCGATTTTGCACCTTTTTACCATTTAAATTGCATAAACGATTTTGATTCAACTTGTTATATAAATTTGAAATGAAATGATCTTTAATATCAAATAGATCTTATCCTCATGGAAATATTTTCAAATCCAAATTTTCAATTCCTATAGCTGAATTAGATATTTTTATTTAAAAAAATTAATCGTCACTCATTGTTAACAGTGATACAAAACTGAAAAATATAAATATGAAAGAATTTGATTATTAACTAAGGGAGGAAAAAGGAGAAATATTTTCCCAGATTGAAAATAAATTTTTAGAAATAACATAATGTCGCTTAAGCTGTGATACCGCATAGTTCCTAAACAAAGCCTTATACCATTTTTAAAAAAATAATAATAAGTGCTTCATGGATTTTAATAAAAATCGTCTCCTTAATTGGACCAATAAATCTAATCTTTTTCTATCACCCTGGATGGAAGTTAGTATTGGAAGGCAGGAAATATTGTTAATATGTTCATTTCATGTCAAATAATGATATTTTAACTTAGCCTATTCGATGTCAAGGCCAGAGAGGGGGACCTCCAAATTGTTCGACTTTTTCCAGTTTCTGGCCTTTAACTTCTAAATAGCGCGCCTTACAGGAAATTTTACTCTATAATTAATTAAAGGACATCGAAAGCCTAACACTGTGAATTCGGCCCTGGAACAGGGTAGGAATCAACGCTACAAAAACAATCTTCGCCAAAATTCTCAAGAAATTGAATTTTGTGACTTAAAAACGTCTATATTATTCATAGTAAATATATATAGTATATATAGTTAACGGTAGTTCTAAATTAAAAATCTTTAGAATATAAGTTGAAGAGCATCATATTCAGTATTTTTAGCCAGTACCTTACATTTCGAATTTAAATATTACTCAATCCCTAGTGCAACTCTTACACTCACTCGTAGGTAGCGAGCCACATTTTCATCCTCACTCAATCATCTCTAAAAATTATTTACCTCCAAGCGAGGTATATACTTGAGAATGTGACTCGAGGTGACCCTTTGCTACAGCTAAAGAACTACTACTGCTAATATAAATTTTATATTTTTGTTATTACAATACTAATGTTTTTTTCTATAGTAAAAATTGTAGTCAGCTTAAGAAAAGTAATGAAAAGTGAATAACTAATGTAGTAACTTTCTTTTTAGTAGACTATCATGCTGACTAAATCAAATCATAATTGTATTTATTTAATATATTAAACTTATATACAGTGTAGATGAATTTTGTTCCTAAGTTTAATATATATAAAAGATCTTTATCGCTGTTTGGTATTAATAGTGGCCCGTTTGACAAAAAACGTTTCTGTTTTTTTATATTTCACCTATTCCGTAAATTTTACCATACCGCTGCGTTTCTTAAATAGGCACACCTTTAAAAAATGTTTTTTGTTTTTATTTAGGATTGGACGTATTCCAAAGAAAGTACCATAGACTGCGGTTAAATTGTTTACTTAAGTCGTTTTACAGACCTTCCTAAAGCCATTAGAGTTGTTACAACTGAAATACAAAATAAAAACAAAACTTTTTTTGTCAGATGTGCCACTAATCAAGAAAAGCAGCGATATGTAGACTGAGATTACATTGCGACTGCACTACTTCAGGACAGTCTGTAGGACGGACTCTGAAAGGTAAAGTAACCCTAGTTAACAATACAATCTTCAGAATACTCCAACTTAAAATGAAATCAAAACTTTTTTCATCAGATATGCCACTATTAGAGCAAAGCATATCTATATTACTATTTTATCGACCTCTTTGCATTATCTGTCTCAAAGGTTATGTTTACATTATACCTTAGTTTATGTTTATAACCTTCAACAATTTTCCCTATCGTTATAGTGGGTTAAGAAATCTAGATATTATATTGTATTTTATTAAGATGAAAGTAATAAATGTTTTAATTTTGTTCTTTTATATGTATATATTTATTTTGGTTCATTGAGAATGATGTATGTACTCAACAAGTCATGAATAAATTTCATACTGCCATTTAATGGGATAGGTAATATTAATCTAACAAAATTTTGGTGAGTGTTTTTCTGAAATATGACACTAAATTTAACAATTTTAATTGAAAAGGGATCATTTTTTTATTCCTATTGACCATAAAGTATTGAAAAATGTTAATACATTTATTTCATTCTTCTTGCAGTATTCCTGTGGAGAAGGATGTTAATTTGTAAAATAAAATAATACTAATTAGTCAATATAAATTTTATTGGGTCCCTAAGTAGTACTCCCTATTCAAAAATAATTATGCATTTTTTTCATAACCATTTCAACGCTATAATTGACATTATTTATATCCATTTATTATAATACCTTTTCAGAGATGTTAAAACCATTAAGGTTTCTCTTTAAAAGTATGTCATATTAAGTATAATTAGATCTCAGACCTGTACCTGAAGTAGATTTGATCAAAGAGAAATCCAGGTAAGGTATGAGCAATAAAAAAAAAAAAAAGGTTCTTTGGTTCTTTACAGAATAAGAGAACTCTGGAATCAGATATGTTATATGACAGTTATTTGAAAAGATTATTGAGAGACATAAGATAGCATTGTGGATCTGATGAAGTCTTTTCAAGGTAAATTAGATAAATTTAGTGAGGGTCTTTTGAGAGTTATATACCTTAGTATTTTTTTAAAAATTAAGGGTAATTTTTAAGAGGATGATTTAAGCACCTAATGTAAGGTAAGATTCTTGTCTAACCTAGAAATTAGTTGAGAATGTAGGAAGGATTTCATTCTGTAATAGCATTAAAAAGGAAACAGTATAATTATATACAAAAGATAGACGGTACAGATATAATTTTTTTTAATTAGTTATTAGTTTATGTCAACAATAGAAGAAACCTTCATCCACCAAGATTAATTGCAAAAGATAAAAATTCTCTAGATTTGGAAATATACATATAAACAAAATAGATGGAAGAACATTTCAAACGAAAAAATTAGACTGAACTGAAAATCTATAGTCAATCAGGACTTCAAATATTTAGATAAATGGTTTTACCCAAATATCTGCATCAACAAAGTTTTCATGTGTGAAAATTGATTAAATATAACTCAAATCACTTATATGAGCTTTCTGGGTAAAAAAAACACTTGTGAGTGGTCCCATGCTAAGGACAGTTTTAATCATCCTCTCACTCCTGCCTCTCTTTATTAAACTGTTAATTTTTTATTTGTTTCACTCACTCACTGTGGACGCTACAGTCCTTGTAGGACCTGAGCCTCTGCCACCACTCTTTCCTATGCCTCGCAGTCTCCAGCGAGACTCCTCCAATTTTCAACTCCCATTCCTCTCAAATCAAACAGCCACCGACGCCTGGGTCTGCCCCGTTTCCTTTTTCCTCCTGGTGCACCATTTAGAATCCTTTTAGGTAGCCTGCAGGGCTCCATCCTTTCCACATGTCCCAACCATCTTAGCCTGTTCTTCTTAATAGCACAGAGGATATCAGACTCTCGATACACTTCCTTTATTTCGTCTTTGCTTCTGATTCTTCACCTGTGCTCCTCTTTAACGGCTCCAAAGATCTTTCTTAGGACTCTTCTCTCCCTAACCAGTAGAGCTCTTCTATTTTCCTTGGTTAGAGTCAACATTGTTCTCATACGTTTTCTCGAGCATTTGTCTGATCGAGAACAGGTGGTCTGTTGTTGACCGTCCTGGGAGGGAACCGCTCTGGTACTCGCCCAAAAGTTGTTCGCTCCTTTCCATCATCCTCCTACAAATTGCTACCGACAAGATCTTGTAAACTGTTGGCAGGTACGCTATACCTCTGTAATTTTCACATTTTAGTTTATTTTCTTTCATCCATGTAACCTAATCTCCTTGTAAATCTGTTCCCAAGTGTCTTCCCTTGCGTATTTAATTAACCCTGAAGGGATTTCATCGGCCCCTGGAGACTTATTATTTTTCAAGGACCAAATTATGTCCATAATCTCTTCCCTTCAAGTGGTACCTCCTCATCAATATCCTCTTCATTATTAGATTGGTAAACCTGGTGGAAGTACATATTGCTTGTCTCAGGGTTTAGAATCTCCTTAAAGTAATGGAGCCACCTATCCTTGATTTGTTCAGCCCCGGTGATAAGGTTTCCACATTGGTCCAGGCACATTTCAGTCTGTTGAGTGAAGCCCTGTTTTTGCCATTTAGCGCCCTGATAGAACTTTCGGCTTTCACGTGCCTGAAAATGCTCTTGCATCTCATTGAGTCTTCTTGACTCGTGTGCTCTTTTCTTATCTTGCATTATTCTTTTGGCATTTCTTCTTCTTTCGGCATATGCATCATATGTCCTGCGAGTCTTCCTTTGGAGCATCTTCATTCGAGCCTCATTCCTTTCGTGTATGGCCCTCTCACAATTCCGATCAAATCATGGGTCCCTCCTTCCAGTCTTTCTCTCTCCTAAAACTTCACGTGCCTTAGTCCTGATTGCTTCTCCCAGTCTGTTATTTATTTATTTATGCCTCCAACTTCTGAAGTCATTTTAAAATTTATTTATTAATGCTGTTATCATAAATTTTTTATTGGTATAATTTAGAAGCGGTTACATGGCTAGGGACTCCCCAGTAGGTGCAATACCAATGGCAGATGCACATAGGCGACCTTTTTAATAAAAATCCATCATTCTTTATTGAAGGGTAAAGCCAACCATTATACTCGATCAGATTTACAATTAATATTGTTCCTCATAACTATTTTGCTTGTGTACTTTTTCTTCATCTATTTACATCAAATGGATCTTTAATTAAAAATGAAATATGTCCATAATCTTTAGAAATCATTATTAATAATTATCACCCATAAATTTGTTGTGTATCTTTCTATACTATTTATTGATGTTGATTATTTTTATTACAGATTATAATGGACAATTTGGCTGCACAAAATGATGAATTATGTATTGAAAACAGTGAACCAATTATTATCATAAATAAAAAATTGTGTAAAATAATTAACAATGAAAATAATTTGGAGGAAAATGATGCCCAAATACTTGTAGAAAAATTTCACAGAAACACTATAACAAGCTTAGATTTATCTAATTGTCAATTGTTAGACTTTCCTTTGAATTTCTGTACTTTAGATTATATTACTGAACTAAATATATCTGGAAATAAACTTCAACAACTTCCTGATGAATTTATTAATATGAAAAAACTGAGAATCTTGAATATTTCTAATAATTTCTTTCAAGAGATTCCCATTGCATTAGACAGTGGTCTTCATCTTATAAAGTTTCTAAATGTTTCTAACAACAAAATTACTTGCATGTATAAACCTCCATGCTGCTTAGCTAAACTTCAACATCTTGATCTCAGTTGTAATCTTTTACTTGAACCTCCTTCTTGGCTCTTAGATGATGCACCAAGTTCTTTGGAATATCTGGATTTATCAAATAATCCTTGCTTCCAAGAGTATTACGGAAATAAGAATTCATGTTCTGAAAATAAGGTAATTTTATCATACATAAATTGATATTCTTTTATTTTAATCCAATGAAAATTCATTCTGTTTTCCTTTATTATCATACAATTTTTCCTATAAATTTCAAATTGTAATTTAATTTACATTTTAATAGAATACTAGCATTAGTTATCAGATAAAATATGGTCACAAAAGTTTTTGCTATCATATATGTCAACTATGTTCAACATCTTTTATGAGTTGTAAGTCCGATAAATTCTTTAAAAAATATTAATGATGAATATATTTTTTTAATTAATGATACTGTTTTCTATTTGACCTATCACTTCTGATCATGGCGAGAAGCCATAGAAACAATACAACTTTTGACCAAAGTGGTTATTGTATTTCTGCACAGAAATGGTTCAAAATGAATAGAAATCTGTAAAGCCACTGAAATATCACATTCTACAGTGCAATATATCTTTAAAAGATTTGAGAACACCAAATACTGTGAATAAGGACAAAACAGAATGGCCAAATATCCTCAAGGATCGGATATAAAGGATGAAAGTCCGAAAAATTCATCAAAATCAATGAAAAGTGAACCTGAGATCAATACCCAAATGGCGAAGAAGAAGAAAGTGACCATGAGCCCCAAAACAATAAGAAAATATGACATTTAAGTGGAGAGTTGTGAAAAAAAAACCTTTTATTAAGCCAACCAATAAAAAAACAGGTTGAACCTCTCCTCTCCTTCCTCTCCTTTCCAAGGTGCTGGAGTTGAGTTCTGATGGAAGGAAAATGCTGTGGCAACAGACAAATCAAGAGTTTAACTGAAGAACACGGTTAGTGCAATTAAACACAGTGGTGGTTCAGCCAGTATAGTTAGGAAATAATTATTGATAAAATAATGGTTTTCTAAATCTTCATTGACCTTTTAAAAGATAATTTGATAATCCCAAATTGGTTTGGTTGGAAATTTAGAATTTTTCAAACATCACCTGATACACGCTTTGAATATAAGGATGTGGCTCCTTTATAACTATTGTAAAGAGGTTGGGCCCACTCCCTAGTAACCTCACATGGTATGACATACAAAATAAAACTATCTGAAGAAAGAAAACATATTTAAGAGTGAAACTCCTATTATACCTTCTGGTTTGATATCAAAACTAGTATATTTGATTCCAGAAAGACTGGTTTTGTTCAAAAAATATGGCTTATACTACAAGATACTAAATTAATAAAGATTTTTATTTATAAAATAACTATGAAATTGTGATTAATTTATATATTATTTGTGTTCAGAGCAAAATTTCTGTGAGCCAGATTTTGTTGTAATTTATAAAGATTATTATATAT
>NW_027116001.1:574682-583560 GCF_000696795.3 Halyomorpha halys | reverse complement strand
TTCATTTTGTATCTTTTTAGCCCTGATGAAGCCCTACAAAGTGGGGCGAAACGTTGGAAAATAAAATAGTTGTAAACTATTTTCGTTTCTCTAGTGACCGCAACCCTGACCATCTTCCTATATATCAATTTTTACGGTCAACTATATATACATATATAAAGATTATTATTTTCATAAAAGCTCATTGTTGTAGTTTGTGGCTTATTTCATTTTAATTTTATGTTATAAAGTCTCAGAAATTAATTAATAAAATTTATTTTCTTGATAGCAAAACTTTTGGGAGACATATATATATATTAATTAATTCTAATGTGATTTTTTTTTTCATACCTTTCCTTTTTTCAATTGATTCATTTTATCACAATACTTATTTTAGGTTGCTGGTAGAATAAAAACATTGAAAATATCGAATTGCAAGTTTCGAGAAGCTTTTTGTAGCTATTTACTGAATTTTAGCAGCCTGAATATTTTAGAATTTGGAAACAATGATATTAAGCCTAATTATATAAACTACATTACTTATCTAAAATGTATGCTGCCATCATCAATGGAAAAACTTTCCATGGTTAATATTGGACTGGGTGGTATTTCAAGCTCGATTACTGATTTATCAAATCTGAGGTAAATTTTCCATTTGTTTGTTTGAATTATGTGATGTAGTAAAAATAAATTATTTAAGAATACTTCAGTTCAAAGAAACTTTTAATAATTGTTTGAATTTTACAAATGCTGTCAAAGGGAGTTACTTTGCACTAGATTTTGGAATTTTTATTTTTTCTGCATTTTTAAACAATTTGCTTGAGTCAAAAATGTTTGAAATTTACACTTCAGTTTTCTTTGAGTATAAATGAATGTATAAGTACTGTAGTTTATACTGTGATGTTATCTGTGTATTTATTTTCTATAAAAACATAAATGGAGATAGGGAGACTTTCCATTGCTTTACAAAATAAATAAATACTTGGGAATCAATAACTGGTGCAATTATAGGCTGTCATCATCGAAGAAAAGAACCACAATAAACATACAAAAGTAAAATAAAAAAATTATTTTTGTTTAAATATTCTGTGTAATACTATCAATACTTTTTATTTTCGAATTTAATGTACATTTTTTCTGGAAACAAAAGTAGAATAAAATAATAAAAAATATCTCTATACAGAATTTTTATTCCAATATAAATCTAGACCAAAATAAATCAAAATTATGTATGTATATTTTTGATTGATTTGAAATTATTTTTAATTGATTTCAGTTACTATTTTTATATTGTATTGAAAGGATGTTGAAAATTAAAAACTGTCTGACAATAAACTAGAAACTTGTGCCAAGGCTTAGCTCATCAAGTAAGTACAGATTTACTGGAGCAAATTATCCCCTATTTCTAGTGCAAAGATATCACCACTCTTAATTTCGGATATGAAGGCTAAGAAATATGTTAATAATTAAAACTGATATTTAATTCTTAATGACAGATAAAATTTGAACAACTTTAAGATTACATTTACCCTTATTCTTGGAGAAGAAGCAATCATAATTCAAAGTTTGAGGCATGTTATTTAATGGAGAATAACTGGAGGAGAAAGTAAAATCCTAGAATTATTTTTTAACTGAACTTTGAAACCACCTATCTTAAGGAGCAAAGTAACCACTTCTACGGTACTAATGTTGAATAATGTACTATTGTATTGAAGATTATCTACCTTTTAGAGAAACTATGAAATGGGATTAAAAGCTTTTTAGATGCCATTGAGGATTAGAAATTGATATGAGAAGATATATAATTGGTATGAAATTCACGTTTCGGGACAGGTTTCCAACAAAAAATTATATCAAGAAATCATGAATCCATATATATGTTTGCAATGCAAAAAAGAAAAAATGAGTTTTCGGTGATTCAATTTATATAACAATTTTATATATTTTTTTCGATTTTAAGAGCTGGTTAAACTCCATTTCTCACTATCATTTGTTAAAATAAATTTGATTATTATAAGATTGCGGAGCTTTTTATTGTAAATTATGAGTTGGAAGGTCTTACCATAATTCTAGTAAGTGATGAGCACATTTGGGCAAAAAGTAATTACAGTCAAATGTAATCGCGGTTACTTTGGTTCAACTAGTAATTGTAATATCGGGCCATTATTACAATTATAGTGGTTCCTCAAGTAGTGGAAATTTCTAATAAAAATTATAATATTTCTTATTTTCAAATTAAAGTAATTTTAATTGTATTTGCAATGATGTTTTTCTCTTCTCTGATGGTGAGGTATTGAAAACCAGTCAGCAGTTTTCTTTCAATTTCAATCCAGTATGAAGATATTACCCACTTGTCAAACTGGAATTGTCGCTATCTGATATGTTCTATGGGAATAATTAGGACTTAGTTATAGGAAATAGTTGATTAATATAAGTAAATAAATATCTAAATACAAATTTTCTTTAATTTTGTCTCATAAAAGTCATTAATAACACCCAATATTTAGTTAGTGTATAATTACAATCTTCCTTGACAGTACAATTTCCCACACCTTTGCCCTTCCTGGCATTTTAAGAGTTTGTGAAGTCTGTATTTAGTAAGATAACTAATAATAGCCAACA
Organism: Halyomorpha halys; assembly: GCF_000696795.3. Taxonomy (NCBI): domain Eukaryota; kingdom Metazoa; phylum Arthropoda; class Insecta; order Hemiptera; family Pentatomidae; genus Halyomorpha; species Halyomorpha halys. The sequence goes on along the minus strand of NW_027116001.1, from coordinate 580,959 downwards.
TTATGTTAGTTTTTATATTTCTATTGTATAGTTGTGTTAGTTTTTATACTTCAATTGTTATATTACTTTAATACTTCTATTGTATGAAAATTTTGTGACAGGTACTTGAATATTTCTGATAATAATATTCATTGGCTGCCACCTTCAATAAAAAATTTGAGTTCATTAACCGTCCTACACGCCAAGTCGTGCAACCTTTGCCTTATACCCTGTGAAATGAATGAACTTGTATCATTAAAAGAACTTTATCTCAGTTCAAATCAGGTTTGTCTTTTTTTTATTGATTACCTTTTATTTGTGAATCTTTATTATTAAATTTTATTCCTTTATCTTTTTTATATTTTCAGCTAGCTTCAACTGAAGGATTTGAGAACTTAGTCAACCTTGAAGTTCTTGATTTATATTCAAATCAGTTTATCTGTCTGCCTAACCTACATAAATTTTCTAAAATGAATAGTCTTGATTTGTGTCAAAATTATGTGGAGCCTCCTTCAATCATCAAAGTAATGCATAAAAATGAGTAATAAATGTAGAGGATCTTGTGATCTTAACTTTCTTTTAATGGTTTCTAATAGCTTTATTTTCTTATTTATTCAGCACAGTTCAATTTTTATTAATAACTAAAAAAGATCATTATTAAAATTAAAATTTAGTATAAAGACTTTTAAATGAATACTAACCTAATTATGTGAATTTAAGCTGGAACTTAAAGATATATTATTATTATTAGTCCTGACTAAGACAATATTTTCCAATTTAAGGGAATAGAAATAATTATCAATTAGTATTTTAAATTAAAATTTAATAATTACTAATTTCAAAAATGTATAAGCCAGATTTATGATATATATATATATATTTTTTTACTTCATAGCTCTTTATAATATTACTTAACTTAAAATAAAAATAATATCAACTAATAAAACTGTTTGTAGATTAATGGTCTCAAGTACGATTACGCAAATTTGAAAGCTAATTTACGATCCAAGATAAAGAATTGTAATAGAATAGATGGGGAAAAGGAATTTACTACAGCGCCTGAAGATGACCTTAGTGATGACTTCATTGAAACTTCTGAAGAGGAGTTTTGTGATGCAGGTGATAATTTCTTCTTTATACAGATTAATATTTAACATTTTTTTTATCAATATGGCTCATTGTATTCTTACCATGATATGGAACAGGAATGAATGAAATATATAAAATGGAGGTTGAATGAAAATCGACTTGCGTTTCCTGTAGTATGTGAATCCTTTTTGTAATAATCCTATTTAAGGGCACATTTTATGTATTAGATTATTATTTTCAAAACAGAACCTTTGTGATTAACTAAGAAAAAGAAAATTAACCTCCCCTTCCAAATTTAAGATTTTCTTTTTTTGTAAAAGAAAACTGTCAGTTTCTTTACTTTCTGACTACCAGACCAGTTTTCATGGGAAGGTAGAAGGTAGGGGTAGGATATCATAGTAGAAGTTGGGAGGAATATTTTTGAAAATCCAAAAAATAAAAAAGAATTTGAGAACCTCATTCACGCTTCTAAATTTGAATGTGCTAAAAATTTTGATAAAAAAAAAATGAATTATGTGATGTAAAACAATTTTCAACTATGACATATAGATGGCATGATTTCAATAGGGAAATTAAAAATATGACAAATACGGGGATTGTTAAGGTGCATGCATATGGGACAATTGTCTCGAAATGTTGTACAATGAAAAATATAGAATAGATTATATTCATCTAGGAAGTTTTTTCACCTCAACATTTAAAAAAAATTAATATAGTCAAACTTCCTCAAAAGAAAATCCTAAATTTGAGGTTTATAAATACTCTGGATATTGGTTATAATGGACCTCGGATATAACAATGTATTGGTTATGGTGACAAATATTTCCATACCCGTGATTTTCAGGGCCATACCTATTAATTTTTAATCAATGTATATAGCAACCTTGATAATAACTACTGATTGCTAACTTAGCAATCATCATCCGAATAAAGCAGTTTATTAGTGTTTAGGATCAATAATTGAATACAAAAAATTCTTATTTTACATTTCCATGATGTATGTAATGTTTGGTTAAAGCGATTATCGGCTATAATTACCAAATATGCCCAATCCCTTGGAAGTTGTTATAAACAATATTCAGTATTGTTATAAAAATATGTAGAAGCAAAATAAACAGTGGTAAAACTTAATCATAAGATATGTATTAATTTAAAAATTATTAAAATTAATGCACACAATTATTTAATAAAAATAAGACTGCCAAGTACATAGTTATAGCTTCCTCAATATTTCTATCTCTTTCTCTTTATGATCATTTATTTTATTTTTGAAAATTATATTTCCTGGAAATCCATCTTCTTTCTTCAAATTTCTATTACAGAATTTACAAAATTCTAAAATGTATAGAATTTTAAAGGTACAAAATTTTTTTTTTTTTTTTTGTGAAGTTGGGATAAATGTGTATGAATAAGGAGATATTTTTGAAAGAGTTTCTTTTATGCATGAGGAATCCATTTAAAGGAACAGTAGTCCAAGGAGTAGGCAAGTTTTGGAAATTTAGTAACATGGTCTTGTGGTGATGGGTGGTGGTACCAGTCTTCTTGAATCAGTCTAGTAAATCAATTAGTTGTCCTCAGTATAAATTAAAGCTGTTCACGTGTGTTTACCACCTTTGTTACATTTCTGTAGAAATTAAAGTTTGAAATAGTGAGTTAGAACAGTATCAGAGGTTATCAAAGAATTTGGTATGCTTTCTTGAAATGGATTCAGTCCCTGTCAGAAGTACAAGTGTCATATGGATGTAGGTACATAATTTCCAATATTTCAAGGTTTTTAATTTTTTTGTTTTGTTTAAGAAAAAATCTATGGGAGGAGCCATTTTTGAAATATTTGCATATCTAAGAAATTATTATTTCGTAAAGTGAAAATAGTGGGTGAAATTTTATAAAATTTATTCTACATCACTTTTACTCTAATCTCCAACTTTGAATCGAATCAGACGAGTTGTTTTTAAAATATAGTTATGCCAAGGAAAATATGTGTAAGTAATATTATTATATAATATTAAAATATGTTAATGGAAAATAAGTGTCCAATAGTATTGGATGGAATTAGCTAAAATTGATATCAGACCCATTTTATGTTAATATCAAACTTTAAGGAAATTTGACTATCTGTTTTCAAACTATAGTTGTGTGAGGAAAAATACGTTTGAGAATAAATAAGTGAAAGAATCGGATAGAGATAGGTAAAATTAATTCTTGACCCATTTTACACTGATAACCAATTTAGATGAGTCAATCTCCAAATATATGTATATATCCAAATATATGTATATATCCAAATATATATGTCAACAAGGAAAATATATGTGCTCATGCAAAAGCAAAAGCAAAATTTAATGAAATCTATTTTGAAGCATCTAGTTACCAACCTCCATAATCTCCGAAAATTACATAAAAATTGGATAATTGTAGTAAGTTTTGTCGTTATTATTATTATTGGTGCGACAGACCATAGAGGTCGGAGGCCTCATGCGATCTACGTAGGAAATACATCATGTGTCTCATCATGAGATTTTCATAGGGTGGGTTCATCACTCCCATGCCTATTTTTGTGAGTGCCAGTCATTGGCTTACGGGCCTCACAAATGCCCGAGGGGAGGTTGTGATTGAGTATTGCATATTTATATACTTGAAAAAATCCCGGGGACTCGATCTCGTAACCTTTGGGTTGGTACACTGGCGCGTTACCACGCTGCTACCGTGGCCCCAGTAAGTTTTATAAGTTGTATTGGTGAAATCAAATTTGACCATATATAGACACAAAACCAAATTTTTCATTGATATATTGAACTTATAATTCTAATGAAAATTTTAGATTCTGAAGTTAAAAAAGTTTTTAACTTTCTTACAGTTGAGTAGCGAGGAAGCAAAAGTTGAAGAAAAAATCAATTTACTAAAATTAAATTGAAGTTAAACAATGAAACAACAGTATATTCTAATTTTCTAAAAAGAAATTGTAAACGACAAAATAGAAGAAAATTAATTCTTTTAATATACATATATATCGAAAAAGAATGCTTGGGGTCATGCTAGATCTTAATGGTAAAATATTGGGTATAATGTTCGTAAGATCAAGATTTTATGGTAAGATAGTGGATAGAGGATTTGGATTTGAGAAGGTTATTAACATGAAGATAATGATTGTTGGTTACTGTTAAAGGAGTGTGCCTTTGAATTGTGTGCAACCTTTGAATCAAATATTTTTATTCCTATTAGGAAATGAGTCCCTCCACAGCTCGGCTGCTCAATCCTTCCCTGATGGATAAAGTTAAAAAGAGAAAATTTGTCCCATAGAATTCTCCAGGGACTGTGCTCTATGAACTTCCTATGAAAATCAGGTTTATTATCAAAATTATTTTGATTAACTGTATTCATTTTGTTACAGAGCCAGAAGATACTGAATATACTCTACAAAATGAAAATGGGTATGTATATTATTAATTGGACAAAATTTTAATTTTCTGTTCTACTTTTTTATTAATATTATATAAGTATATCTATCACATGGTCATAATATTTGTTTATAATGATGCTTTATCATAATGAAATATAATTTTATGTTTATAGCTTGGATCAATGTCAAGATTGCTGGGACCAAGATGAAAATGAAACTTTTGATCCTAACGGTATAGTAGGCTTATTGTTTAATTTTAATTATTGTAAAATTTTGAATGATGTATTTGTGTTTGACTGGAGAGTTATTATTTGGAGAAGATGGTTATATGGGAGTGGTCAGTGAATTGAAGAACACAAATAAGTTCCCCACCATCATCTCCTTAAAGTAAAATTTTAATTATTAAATTTTCTCATTTATTTGTGTCAGGTATTGTAATAAAACTATAAAATATTTATTTTAAATTCCTTGCGTAAGTTGCGAACAAAAGTTTGTATCATACAATCGAGTGTTATTAGTTGCTTAAAGGAATAGTTTCTCCCTGTTACGGTTGTTAACCTCTAGTTCATTAGTTGTTATTCAATATTTTTTGTTTTTAATTTTTAGTATTTTGTTGTCTCAAGAATTCATATATTGCTGTTTTTTCTTGAATAGTGGCACATCTTAAATAGTGCTGATTTTACAGAAAAAGCTTATTATTATTATTATTGGTGCGACAGACTGTGGAGGCCCAAGCCCTCCCGTGATGTACTTAGGAAATGCATCATGCATTTCATGACGTGGTTTTCATAGGATGGATTTGTCACTCCCATGCCTATCTTTGTAAGTGCTACTTATTGGCTAACAGGCCTCACAAATGCCTGGGGAGAGGCTGTGAGTATTGTATTACAATATGCTTGAAAAAATCCTGGATAGGGCCGGGGACTCAAACTCATAACCTTCGGGTTGGCAGACAGGCACATTACCACACTACTACTGTCACCCCCAAAAGCATATTAACATTTTTAATATAATTTTTTTTAAATATTCGGATTTTTTGTACATTAGACATTTGTGTCTCTTAGAACTAAATTTACTTGATAAATGCATTGTGCCAGTACTTAACCTATTTTTCAAAATGTGCCAGTTGTTAAGACAAAAAATCTTCAAATTAATCAAATTATACTTTCATAGTAAATTATAGAATATTTAAAGGAAAGTCGAAAAAGAAATTACAGTGACATACAAACTTTCTAGCTATTATAGAATGAATTGTAAAATTTCGGTATATGATTATTACTTATTTCTCTCGGCCAAAGGGCAATTTTTTGAATAGGCATTGACATTTACTATGCAAAGCAGTAGTGACATAAGGCTTTACTTCCTTAAATTATTTCTCTGAATATGAGTTTTTATAACACTATGAATTGAAGTTGTGAAATTTATATATTGATTTTTTTCTGGCCAGCGCAATTATCACTGTCAAAAATGAAATCAATTCCATCCTTTGTTGCCTTTAATTTCTTTTCTATGAATTTCAGCACATAAATACCAATTTCATTTACTCGACACTCCACTTCGCCTTCCTGCTTTACATAACAAGTTATGTCTTGTTGATTTCAACTTAAAAAATCTTAAAGTTCAGAACAAGTTCATATTCAAATATGTCACTGTTAATGAAAAATAACTGCTTCCGACTTGTCATAAAGCAAAATGTATTACTATTCAAGAAAAGAAATTGAAAAAACCTTGTAAAAATAATGAAACTAGACTTATGCTGTTGTTGAAGAAAAACTTAGTACAGTTTAATACCAGCACACCTTTTTTCTG
>NW_027116001.1:544688-574632 GCF_000696795.3 Halyomorpha halys | reverse complement strand
TGTTGTCTCAAGAATTCATATATTGCTGTTTTTTCTTGAATAGTGGCACATCTTAAATAGTGCTGATTTTACAGAAAAAGCTTATTATTATTATTGGCGCGACAGACTGTGGAGGCCCAAGCCCTCCCGTGATGTACTTAGGAAATGCATCATGCATTTCATGACGTGGTTTTCATAGGGTGGATTTGTCACTCCCATGCCTATCTTTGTGAGTGCTACTTATTGGCTAACAGGCCTCACAAATGCCTGGGGGGAGGCTGTGAGTATTGTATAACAATATGCTTGAAAAAATCCCGGATAGGGCCGGGGACTCAAACTCATAACCTTCGGGTTGGTAGACAGGCACATTACCACACTACTACTATCACCCCCAAAACCATATTAACATTTTTAATATAAAGAGATAATATAAATATAAAATAAATTGAAAAAACCTTGTAAAAATAATGAAACTAGACTTATGCTGTTGTTGAAGAAAAACTTAGTACAGTTTAATACCAGCACACCTTTTTTCTGGTGGAAAAATGATAGAAAATGAAAATGTGCCACTTTCTATGGTGAAACTACGCTGTTATTGGAACATGTTGGGCAAAAAATTCAAAAAACTTTTTTTTTGTTCTTTTTCGTTGTGCCACTATTAAAGGAAAGCAGTGATATTACCCTGATTGAAACTTAATCAGCTGTATTTTTGATCTTCAGTTTCATTTTGACATTAATATAATTTCTTCCATTCTATTAAATAGAGTTTTAATTTTAAAATTCAGATAATACAATAGTATGTAATCAATTGCAGTGTGGACTATGAAGGATACAATAAATATTACAAGAAAAGAAAGTTGCGAAAGTCTCACAGGGGAAATACCATACGAGGTTACGACCCACCCTCATTACTTCACTCCATATCAATTAGTTACTCCTATAGCTGTTAGTAAAGCTACTTTACCTCCGCCTGTTGAAGGGCAATTCGATGACTGAATTTTATTTGTTGTTGTATATTAATATAAATATTTATTTATGTTGTATTAGTTATCGATATTACAAGTGCTGTGTTTGTCTTAATTGTAAATCTGAGTTTGATTTATATTTTTTATATCATTATATAAAGTTTTAGATGTATTAACTGTTATCTATATCAGTTATCTTCTATCAAAACATTTGAATGTTCTATCTGATACCTAGTATGTATTAGGTAGTGTTATTTATAATTTAAGAGTCATTGTGAGTCCTAAATCAATATTAGATTTTAAATATTTATCAGTGTAAATAGTTGTTCATCTACTATGGAATTATATATTGCTAAAATCATCATGCTATAAACCTTTAATTTATGGTATAAAAGATGTAATATATTAAAAAAAGATAGAAGAAATTATCATTCTGAATAACTCAGTTTCCTGCCATTAATTTGCTCAGGGTGATAAATACAATTATTTTGTTATTTATATATGTGCAAAATTTAGATATTAAAAATATTTTAAAATGAAGTTTTTCTTTTTTATTGCATTAATATTTCACAATGATGAGAGATAGTTGACCGTGGATGACTTATAGGAGGAGAAGATGGTTTGGGGGTGCGGTCAAAATAAAACACAGATAAGTTGAATTAACTTATTTAATTGTGGCAACATTTTGGCCAGAATTTCTGGCCTTCCTCAGGGCTAAGAACAGAACAAGATAACAACCAATGAATAGAGAAAATAAAAAATAATATATAAACAGAATGACATAAAGTAAATAATTGTACAGAATGGAATTTATTTACTTTATTTTATTAATTCCATTCTTTACAATTATTTACTTTATGTCATTCTGTTTATATTTTATTTTTTGTATTAATTAGTTGTTATCTTGTTCCTTTCTTAGCTCTGAGAAAGGCCAGAAATTCTGGCCGAAATGTTGGCACAATTAAATAAGTTACTTCAACTTATTTTGACTGTACCCCCCAACCATCTTCTTCTCGTCTTAATATTTCATTATTTCAATTTAATATTATACATACAAATTGAAAAACTGTAAATAAATAAAACCAATTGAAAAATGTAAAGACTTAAATTCTAATGCAGTTTATGAAATTGTTTAATAGTTGATTTTTTGACACTTTGATTAACGCTGAACAGATACTGGGTATTCTTCGATTTCTTTTAAAATTTCAATCTACCCTGAGACACTCCAACACTATACTTATTGAAGAACAATTCCTCTCCCCAAAATAGGTCGACCCTTTGGTCCTTAAAACCTTTTAGTTGACAAAATGAATCCCATTATTTTTCCCATTTCACAAGAATTTCTTTATTATTGGAATATCGGTGGCTAATAGAAGGTCCAGATTGTTTTGTACCGATTACCACGGAAAGTTGGCTTCTTATTTCATTCTCCCATTGGAAAATATCCCAATAATGCATTTGCGAACCATCCTGAGTCTTAATTGTGAGAAAATAGCAGTATAACTTTTAAAGAAAAACCACCTGTTTTGTGATTGTTAAGCGTAACTATTTCCTAATATTTTTGTGAGATCCTACTACATCCTTAGCTACTACTATCAATATAATATTCATGACTTGTTTATTTACTTATCGATGATACTTCATGACATGTTTATGTTTCTAGAAAAGAATATTTTAGTGAATTGGTGCAGCCACATCGCAGTGCGCTCCCTTAGCATTATTTGACAATAAATTCTATTGTTAAGTTCAAAAACACCCTTGCTGGTAAGATATTTAGAAATTCCTAGCTGCAGTTTAGGCAAAACTAGTTGATCGTAACTAGAAATAGTTTTGATCTATTATGAAAAATTATAGAAGAGGATTCATGGCCAGAACTACCTTTAATATTATCAAAAAAACCTCGTCACTCCAATAAGTGGAGTGAAACATTACAGTTCTTTTAATTTTTTTTTTTATTCGCAATGAAAAAATTTCATTAATAGTTGAACGATTTTGCCTAAAACATGGTGATTTCTTCAGCCTATCTTATGATTCGACTAGTTAAGATTAACGTCATTATTATATAACATACAGGATAGAGTGAGATTTCTTGATAATTATTAAAATCCGTCCTTGGCCCCTTTTTTTGAATTTAAATTTTTCAAAATTAGCTTCTGCATTTCTGCATTCATAGTTCCATATCACTACTTATTTCTATCTCTAGATCACTTAATTTTTTCTAATTTCTTCACTTGTTTTTTATTCTTTTATCCACAAAACAAATATGGATTGAGTTTTTGACACTGTTTCTGGAATAGCTTTTAGATCTGTTACTTACCTTTCCGAAGAACTTTCCGGCCATAGATTACTTGTGCTCCTGGCTTCAATTCATTTTCCCTCAAATATAATTGTATGTATTTTCTTATAATTAAAGAGAGAATTCCTAGTAAGAGTAGCTTTAATTCTGTTAATTGCTATTTTGCACTTCTACTTCCCAGATTCCTATTATTCAACGGTAGTTGTAATGATCTTGGGATGGCCTGGTGTTGAAATCACAAACTTTAATTGATTAGTTTCTATTGTGATCCTTATCAATTATCAGCAGTAAGGCTCAGTTTATCCACTTCTTATCACCTAAATTCCCTACTTTATCACTTGAGTAGTCATGGTTTTCCACAAATTGAGGACAATCACCATAGAAGATGTAGAACGATCCAGCTTCCCAGGTTTCTGTTTATCAAAAGTTCATCCTTTTTTGTAAGACCAACTTCATACTTGACTATTTCACTCATAATTAATCGAGGATATACCATCGTGAATCTTTATTAGCTAATAATTATATTTAGCACATTCTTTATTAAAACTAAAACTAAAAAAAAAAAAACTAAATTCAAAGCACATCAGCCACTTTATTCAGGATCCAACTTTATTATTCCAAGCAGAGGAAGGAGAGAAATGATTTATTTAAAAGCATTAGCTGCCTAAATACAACGGATTGCTACAGCTACAATTACACAGCCTACTAATCAGTTCTGGGATAAAATATGGATACTAACATAAGTAATTAACAAAGTCATTATAAAATACAAATACTAATATGAGTTATTAGCAAGTTATATCTTTTGTATAACAATTTATAAATCAACACGAGGCAATAATAGGAAATAAAAGTTCTTCATCTTACTTTTGAAATAAAATTTTATTCTTTTCTTAATACTTTTTGATGATAAAATAATACCCAATGATGCTCGGGTAAAGTTTGTATTAGTACATGTACAATAATTAATCCTGCAATATGTTTTATTGATCTGTGCTACATTTGTATAATTCTCTAAAATAGATAGATCAGAATGAAAGAAAACACATTCAGAAAATAATTATTAAGAAATTCTCTTCAAGGTAAATTATACAATACAAAAATTGACAACAAAATTAAACTTAAATATGGCCATAACCATCCATCAATTTTTAAAAATTCTCGTTCTAATATTAAGATAACTATTTTCTACAAATTAACTTTTATTAATTCATATTCATTCAGTATTGTCCTCATCTTACGTTTTACATCAGCATCGCTTAATAGTGCCAAAAATAATTCTACTTATGTATGAGTAGTTACTATTAAGAATCTTTTCATTTTGTATTTTGGTGTTTATCATGATTGGTGTTTAAAAATCTAATAGGTTAAAGTTCTAGTAAGTTTAATATTACAAGCATTTTTATGATATATAAATATTTATTGTTATAAAAAACCACATATTTCAATATATGGAATTCAATATATATATATATATATATACATGGAAAGAATTTACAAACATTCTATATATCATATAATAAATTGAACATATTGAGATTTTGATGCATTATTATTTGAAATATATTGATAATATTATTATTAAGATTATTATTTTCATTAGAAACATAATAATATTAAATTTAGTTCACACAAAATACCATTCTGTAAATAAATTATTTGAGAATATTTTTTTTTTAATTTTTAATATAAGGAAATAATATAAATGGACTGTGGTTTGAAAGTTTGTAATATTCTTATAGATACTTATATTCCATAACAAATTTATTTGATAGAATTTGAATAGATGCCAAGAGAACTAACATCAATAACTTTTCTAGCTATTAAGAAATTAAAGGATATCCAGTGGAAGAAGTTCTCATTCTATTTTTCTAAACCAGATAACTAATTTAATTGTTATAAGAAATGACTAAGCGTATTGTACATACTAGATATCCTAACATTCCTGCTACCCACACATGCGGATCATTAGTCTGTCATTAGTTGCTAGATCTGTTATAACGCCATTGGTCACGTATGAGTTTTTCTCCCATACCTCAATTTTATCCATTCCTACTAAGCTTTGCTATATTAAATCAGGACAAAATAACATGAATAATTAGGTAACAATAAAATATACATATAACTATTACTTTGGGGTAAAAAATATATATCTACTTTGTGAAACAATTAATTAAAATATATAACATACTTTTTTTTTACAATGTTATATTTTGATACTACAGGTTGACTATTCATTTGAAAGTAACAATTGTAAGGCCAAAAAAAATCTGAATAAGTCTAATTGTGAAAGGTTGACTTAGCATATAAATATAGCTATATAAAAATGACTAAATTTCTAATGTCTTTCATTTAGTCTATCAAGCTTTTTTCCACAAGATTCAACTATGTTATAAAAAAATAAAGTTTACAATAATAGGAAAAATAATAATCACTTTGTTGTCTGATGGGAGAAAATCTTACATCCACAAGAGCGGCATTTATTGAAAGATAGTTGTGTGTATTCTGAAGGTCATTTAGAAAAGTGACCTCCACTATACACTAAAGAAAGATTTGAAAAAAAGATAGAAGGAATACCAGGAATAACAATAAAAGGGAATAAATTTCTGTGAAATAAAATCTTATACAGCGACCAATGACAGGTTAAAAGCATTAACTGATTCAATCATCTCATTGAATCAAACTTACAGACTGAGGACCACAATTCTTTTCAATGATAATATAATTTAGTTGAAATTTATTGAACTAATCGTGAAACAAACCATTATACAAATATAATGTGTCAGTAATAGTTAGTGTATCTATGAGGCATTAATGGGATTCAATATATACTACTAGAATTTATTGCACTATTCGATTGACTACTGACCAGAGAATTTTGTCAGGAGTGTGAGAGAATTATTATACACTTACATTAAGTATTTCCAGTTCGATCAATTCATAAAAAATAAACTAAAAATGTTAAATAACAAATATCTTATTACTTTTTAAGCATAGTACTATTAATTCTATTTTAATCAATTTGCATTGAATGTTTTTTTAACCAACCAAAATAAAGATTAGTTTCAATATATGACAGGTCTTATTTTCGGAGATATAAAAGTTTAAATTACAGATGAGAGATGTATGGTATCTCTAGAATTATAAACTAGCCATATCAACATGAAATATTGGTTATTAATACCAACACTTGCTAGAACTCTCAAAAGGCCACATACTTCCATTCAGAGAAACAAGGATTTCAATTTATCAAGCAATATTATAATATTAATGGTACTAATCGAATGGTATATCATATTAATATAATATTTTTTTATCAATGAAATAACTTGAAGGCATTACTATCTAGTAAATATCATATATGATCAACTTCTGGAAGTAAAATTATGCAGTAAATGATTTTAGCTTATAAGTGTGACTAGAATTTAGCTACCACTGAACAAAACAGTTCTATTAATATTTGTTTACATTTTATTTATCCTGTTAATGAATCAATAAGGAATTTTAGAATTTAAAAAATAAATAAGCAATTAAAATTTAATAACTTATCAAAGGATTTGAGTAGCAAGAAATTCGATAATTAATTAGCATCATTATGGAGTGCTCATGGCTCTCAACTTTGTAGTTGGGCCTGATTTCAGGAAAGAATCCTCACACATGTTTCTCTTAAATTACTGAATATGATTTGCGCTATGACTTTACAGTTTTTGAAGTATCAGAGATTCATATAATAATTCTAGTTACATCAACAAGCTAAAATTATTTAATACTAATTATGTACTTAATAATGATAGAAACAAACAGGCAAGGAGATGTGTACAGTAAATTAGTTATAGAGAAATTTATTTCATGTATTTGTAAGTGATAAGCTTAACAAAATGATAAAATAAGTAATACCCTAAGGTTACAACAAAGGCTCTATCTCTAAATTATTTCTAAAATTTTCTTTTTATTGTTAAATACTAAGAGGAAAGTATAGTTTCTTTGCTATCTTAATGTGCTAACTAAAAATATTTCTGAACATTTTCAGAATACAGTCAATTATTGATTGGAAGGGAAAAAAAACAATAATTTTTTATGAATATTCCCAAGTTTTCTGTAATTTATTATTTTTTTTTTAAGTCTTATTAAAACTATTAGGTAATGCAAAAGTTAAAGTAGAATTAGTCAGGTAGACTAATGTTGATAAAATAATACTAGACTTAAAAACCCAGAGTTCTTAGTTAGAATGAATATAAAAATTCAATTATTACAGTTAAACTCTCCATGATTCTGCGTAGCATACAAACAATTGTGAACATGAAAATATCTCAAATAGTTAACATAAATCACCTGGACGTTTAGTAGACATTTAAGTAGCAATAACATTAAATATGCATAACAATTCATTTTTAATAAAAATATAGTTTAAATAAAAAATATTTAATTTGTTGATTTGTATAGCATATTATATCACATAATATAGTAAAATTTTGAAAATTCTAATTGGTGCATTAGCACTTAATTATAAATGCCTCGATGATATATAACATTGTATATAGTCCTATATTTATTCATATTTATAATGTATTTACAATGACAAATAACAAAAGTGTATAAAATGTAGTGCTCCCTATTATATGCTTGTAGGCACAATGTGCGTGAATCATCATTGTAATAAATAACAATTTTTTAATTGATTCAATTGACTGTGTTAACATATTTGTAAAACAGTAAAACAAACTATTCAGAAATAAAAACAATAATAAAGTAATCATAGTAACATTTTGAATGTGAAAATAATCAATCAATGAAGTTAAAATAAATAATTCTATCTAATGAATGATCAAGAAAAATATTAATTTGCATCACATATTGCATTTCACATCTATTACATTAAGTAAAAACAAATAATGCAATGGAAAAAGCAAAAACTAATGATTTCACAGCCCCAGAAATTTATATTGGTAAATATGTCAAAAGAAAAGGTGGAGAAGTATATCATATATACATCACATTGCCATTAATAAAATTTCACTATACAAATTGGGCTAAAATTCTAATAGGAAGATGATATGGAAATCTAATGCGATGGCCTAAAGGTTTCCTAAATGTTGTAAAATTAGGAATTTAAGCCATGTAAAAGTTTTAAATGATCAGGACATAAGGAGAAAACCTCCAACATACCAATGAAAAGTAATGATTTAATTTTCTAAAAGCAAACAGATTCTTTAACAGTATTTATTTAATTTGAATTTTAGTTGATTATCATAAAGAATACTACTGTATATTTTAGCATAGAGGTAGTTAATAGGAGCATATTGAATACTTTTCATTTTTTATATTATATAATGATTTTTATTTTTAATAATAAGTATTTTAATTTTAGGATTGGTCTAGTTATATTCTATATTTGCATTAAATGTTATAATATAACTGCAATAACAGATATCATAGCGCTTTAAGCTAAAATGTTTTCAAAGTAGAACAACTAATCGACTTTCAGGTAGAGAAAAATTCTATACACTAAATAATTAAGATCTTGCAGTAATGAAGCTCAAATTTGCAACACCTAAAAATATAAACTATCAGTTCACAAAATAATAAAAAAAAAAAAAATACTAATATTAAATTTAAATGCAAAACAAACAATCTTCACATAGAAAATGTTACAATAATTACTCAAGAATAATTGTTTAGGACATGTTAAAATGAATTGTGCAACATAAAGTTATATCTTTATCAACCTGAACAAATTTCAGATAATACATTTAAGGAATATTCGGGCTTAAAAAATAATAAAATATATTTCATTTTAGAGGATATTACAACAATGGTAATTAATTATAAAAATAATTTTGTAACCATAGAATTTGAAACAAGTTACATATATTTTAAGTTACTTCTGACAAATACACTGTTATTTAATATTTTATGTTAAAGGCTAAACCTAGAAATAGGCACTGAAAAAGTGAAGGCAGAAGATATTTTTAAAAAATAAATAAAAATGCAAATTATTAGTATTTAAGAAGAAACTCAAAAAGTAGAGCAAATATGTGAAATAATTTAAAGATAATAGCTAAGCATGCTGCAATTGAATCCTATTGATAACTTTTCCCATAAAATTATTTTTTTGTAGAAAATAAAACTCATAGTTTTAAATATAAATACTCTAAATTATATTAATTAACAATTAAGAAATAATTAAAATCATAACTTATGAGGAGCAACCTATCACAGTTTAAGCATCAAGAAGATTACTACTTACATTCTGATTAATTATTTTACTTAAGAATTAAGAAAAGTATACAAATACATGTACACATTATGAATATATTAACAAACATAGATACGTACCAATATACACACGTTATGTATGTAAATGTAAATATCTCAGGTACAAACAATCACCAATTTCGCCCTAGAACTAATAAACCTTTCTACTCAAAATGAGATAAAATTTTTTTTTTTTTAATTAGCAATTAGAATGCCAGTATGGAACATGGAAGATACTACATCAGCTATAAAATTTCAATCCTGTGATTAAAACAGGAATAGTGCCAAAATATTGGCAATGAAACAATAAAAATTTCAAATACAGTCTGGTAAAACTAGTAGAGAAACACTTTAGAGGAAAAAGAATATTCGCACTAATGTGTTTGACATTTAAGGAAAACTTAATTCCAAAAAAATAATTAAAATTAAAGTAAATATGCCCATGTGAAAACAATTGTTCTTTTGGCCAAATGGTCTGAATGAAAATTTAGATTTTTTAGTTCAATACTGTTGAATTCGACATTTCAGCATTCAACCAAACAAGACTATGTTAATAGCGAATGTATTTTAATATATGAATTTATAACAAATACAATTAACAAACTCAAATTGAAGATAAAGAGCTACAGTTTAAGAGCAATGCATAAAAAAAAAAATAATGAAATGAAAGTGAAAAATAAAACTTCTTATATATCCCAGATTTTAACCCCCCTACGCTCACACATTGCAACAATAAGACATGAGTTGTGTGGCGTCTAAGAGACACTACTTCCTACTTCTGCATTTTAGTGAATATTTCTTTTTTTAAAAAAATATTAATTTGTTATATTTTGCTGGCCAGAGCTTTTACTTTGATATTCCTACTCAGGATTTATATTTTTAAATAAACTTTATTAAAAAAAAAATAAAAACCAATAAATATATTATAAACATGATGCTGCCGGATGCATGTGACCCTTGAAGGGTTTATCTTGTAAAGATTGAAACCATCTTGAAACGATTGAAGGGGTCCGAAATTTATACTAGCCAATTGTATAATAAACAAGTAGCATAAGCCACTAACGTTTCAACGGTTTGCATCCAGAAAAATTAATCTAAACTAATAAATTACATCAAGATTGAATAAATGAAATAAAAGTAATCTTGAACAGTTTTAAAGTATTTTAATAATATCTAAGTATAATAATTCATTATATTCTTTATGTAATTTTCAAATTACATAATAATGAATTTTTTTTGTCACCTGTTTGTTTCAAAACATAACTAAAAAAACAGCCTGGAAAATTGGAATTCCTGGAAAAGGAAGATGATTGGGAGAAAAGGGATAGAGTGGGGATGGCCTTTCCTAACATTCCAATAAACAACAATGGATCCATAAACAAGAGTTGTACGATTTTGGAAACAGAAAACTTAAGTTTAGTAAATGGACCTTTACTTAAAATATTTCATTTGAATAAAAAATTGATAATGTCACAGTTCTCAGCCTGGTTGAGTTTTGATTGAGTAATGCAATGTTTATAAATATAGTGCAATAGAATTGTGTAGATCTAAATTAGAGTAAATCCAAATCATGATCATTAATGTTGTAGTGTGAGTTATGAATATAATGTGTAATTATACTATTTTTTTTTAATAAAAAGCAAAATAAATTAAATAATAATATAGGGAAAAACATTTACATAGGTACACTAGGCAAAACTAGTCCCAACCAAGTACTGACGAGATATTTACTTACTCCTTGGTAGCGTACTAAATCACTAGGTAATGAACTTGCTTGGAGGAAGGCAAGCTATTAGTAATTATTGGTCAATACTACTTAACTAAACAGATGATTACATTGAGTTAATGAGTAAACACGTACATCAATCAGGGTAAAATTGATGGCTTAAGCTTTTTTCTGGGAGGAATAATTTCCGATCTCTTTATTATCATTTCTTCTCTAAAACAGTTACTTTGCGTTTCCTCTTTCAATTGCAACTTAAGCTGTTAAAACCTTTAAACAAATTTAAACCACTGTAATAATAATATGAGTCCGTACAAATACATAAATATAATATCACATCCAGAATGAAAGGGCACAACTCAAAAAATACCATTTTAGTAGAATTGTAGAATCATTGGGAATCAATTTTGATGTTTTCGCTAACAAGCCATTTTTGAGCGTTAGCAGTTGCCACTACAAATGCTTTAAATTCCTGTTGTTCCAGTCTAGTCAGTGGTGGTATTGCTTGGGAAGAAAAATCAAAAACTAAACCATATTAATGTAAAGCCAATTTTTATTAATAGTTTTAAATATCAAATTTAATTTTTTATAATTTGCTTTCCTAATCTATTAAAAAAAGCACAAGTTAATTCTAATTGTTTTCTACATGAGCAGAAGGTTTCTGCTATGGAATAAATATGTAAAAATATATTAAGACTATTATTGTGTAGAGAATAAAATTAATACAACAAATCTATCATCAAAATTAGTTAGAATCACATAATAAATTAGTTTCAAACTTAAGTCATTTAATATTTCATATTATATTCAATAGGTTACTATTTGATAATTTATAATGGTGTAGATAGTGTGGACCATACTTGTAATTCAAGTATATTACCGGTACAGGTTAAGCATAAGTTTCCTTATTGCCTGGTGTAATGAGTCTTCCTTAACTGTCTTCCTAACCAACTTTTCTTTGCAATTTATAATTTTATTTTTTTTTAACAATTTCTATAAAGTTCTTTATTATTTTATTTAAACTGAGTTTAATTTAATTAAACTTCTATTTAATGTATTACAAATTGCTTTTTTTTAGAAATAACATAATATAATGTGAACATGTACATGTTTATATTTTTTATCTTAATTTATAACAAAACCAGCTGTTCTAATGGGAGGAAAGATGTGATACTGAGAAAGACTTGATATAAAATAAGAAAATGATTGATTAACATTAATGAATTAGGTACGAAGAAAATACAGTAAATTACTGTGTCATTAATTTATTGAAAATGGTGCACCCTCTGTATTTCTTTACTTATCATTTTTCTATTGTCCCTCTTTCAAATTCTATTCTCGAAAGCAGTTTTTCAGTGTTTATTGGAGGCAAGAAAAGAAAGTAACAATAGGATCAACTAAAAACATTAGGGACTCAGCCTTTTTAGCAACACTCTAAAAAGTTCAGAAAAAAATTGTCATATTTATTGCAATTGAAAAAACTATGGAGAGTGAGAAAATGTAAAACTATAGTTACTTTACTATGATTAAAAAAAAACATTAAAAACAGACACAACAATTTATAGTGTTTAAAAAGTCTAAAATATGAGTGCAGTTTTGAAGTTAGGCATCTTTCATTCTGGATGTGCGATATATATTTTTAAAAAAAGTTATAACATTATATTATCATGATAATATTACTAATAATTATTATTTTGCTATTACTATTTTTTATTCTGATAGTTTTCTTGTTTAGATTACCATGTGTTCCTAATTAAGAAATATATAAATTTGGAGGATAAAACGAATAAATAAAAGAAAATGTGATGATTTTTTTTAATAAAAATAAACTGAATTAAATTCACAAGATTAATTTATTCTTAAAATAATTTAATTTAAAGATCATTGCTTATTCATTGTTCAGTTATAAGTGAACTCCATAAACATAAATCCATTTTATTTAGAGATCATAGCAATTAAAATGGGAAGATAGCATCTTTTAGCAGTTTCAATTACTTAAGAAACAATTGAGGTGTGGAAGAAGAAAAGGACATAAGTGCCAGATATATAAAGAATGAGATTTTGACCTGATAGCGATGAAGAAACCAGTGCCAATTGGCTGGTAACCGCTGGAAGTTCCTATCTTGAAGGGTTTAGTTCCTGTAATAAAATTGTGGCCAGCAACCTGTTTTTTTTTTTCATTTTTCTCAAAACTAGTTTGATACACTGTATGTGTTTTGTTGGCACATACAGCCTTTTCCACTTCCATGCCTCAATTATTCCTATTGGTTCATAAGCAATTTATAACAAAAGTTTCATTTGATAAAACTTCAATTAAGTTTGATAAAGCTATAGAACCTAAGTGAATCATAAAAAAATGATAAACTTTTTGTAAATGAACTTTGTATTGTTTTATTCATAAATAAAACAATACTTATAGAGTAAAATTTATGAAATGGAAAATAAAGATAAGTAAGAGAAAATGGAAGCAAAAAATTAAGTGTACATAGTTCTTTTTAATACTAACAAAATATCACAGTCAAATATAACTCCAATTTTATTATGATTCTCCTGATTCGGAAGACATTTTTAAATTAGTTTTGATTCCAATATAAACCTTGGGTTGAAGAAATAAACTGATAGAAATGATGGTCATGAAAAAATAATTAATAAATAAATGAACGGAATAAAAAATAATTCAATTTCACAGAAAAAAACAAGAATATTAGGGCTCATTTATTTTTAACTAACTACGAAACAATGGTATATGTGGTGTTTAAAAATGGAAAATTTAATTTTAACAAAAGTTATTGGTTATTATCAATGAAATGTATTACATTGAAGTTCCAGTTTTATTTAATAAATTTCCAAATACCAGAAAGCATTTATTGTTTTTTTTAATCAGTGATATAGAATAGATTTTTTTAAAATTATTTTTTCTTATAATCGTGGTTATTTCGATATTGTCTTCAGTTCCAAAATATGTACGTTGAATAATGTTCTTTGTTCATTTTATTAAACTTTATTTTATTAGAATAGTAATTGATATTTAATAATTATAATTTTAAAATTATTTACATGTATTTTAATATAACAATTACTTTTTACTTCTTTTATTTTGTATGGTTATTTTCTCTAAAATAAGTAACCATCCTTAGAAATACTTGTGTTCTTTACTGTAATATTTTCCAAGATAATTCATATTGGCCTTCATTTTTCTATGCCCTTTCATTTTCTCTAGTGATTAATAGATATATAATGTATACATTTTTTTTCCTAAAACTGAAAGATTTAGTGAATATTTAGTGTTAGAGTGAGGCGTTAGGGAAAGCCTTGCAATTAGTAAACTCAGTAATAAGTTTCAAATCTTCAACAACACAGCAATAATCACAAATCTAATAAATCTCCTAAAGTTACTTCAAACGCTTGTTGTATTTCTCAAATTTTGATTGGCTATGGTAACATGAGTGCGGGCAATCATACACGGTTTGCACTCTCCACTTTCAACGTAATGGCTATAAACAACCAACCACATGTAGAATCCAAGTGCTGAAAAAGGGAAAAATAATGTTTTACTAAAATATAATTAGAAAATTAAATCAAAGTTTATCAGTATAAAATAAATAATAATTATAAAAAAATACAACTGACGTCAAAGAGCTCCTAAGAGGCACAAAATAATTGTCAGAATACAATTAGAACATTCCAGTCAGAACTACTTTTGGAAACAAATTCAGGCATCCTCAGGAGGGAAGATTACAAACATCACATGTAAACAGCACATCTCACATCAACTGTCTAAAACATACATACCAATCAGCTCCTCATTTCATAATATCCAAGCAAACTCTCATTCATTATATTTCTTTATTACCAGATTGGCCTGATGAGCCTTACATGCTTATTATAAGAACTATATTTGCTTTTAACAATTGATAATTTGAGGGATATGAATCGTGTAAAAAAGATACCCCTTAAAATGTTATAATTATTGAATAATTTTAATAAATAACAGAGAATAGAAGAAAGAACTGAATCTTATAGAGTACCAAAATGAATTAGTCTCATGGTAGAATTGGTGTTACTTAATCTAACAGTTAATGTTTAACCGTTGGGCAATGAGCTCAGAAATATCATAAATTATTTTGGAATGTCTACTTTCTTTAGTTTGTATAGGAGGCTGCTATAAAAAATATTATAAAATGCTTGTTGTAAGTCCAAGAATGTTACTAGTGTGTGTTTCTTCATTTTAAATCCATTTACTATGAATTCCAATAATCTTGCCAGTTGGAGCGAAGTGGAATGATTATACTGAAAACCCAATTGAAAATGATGAAATCAGAAGTTCCACAGTAACTTTTTTATAGCTATACTATAAACAGATCATAACCAGGACTTTACTTAAAGCCTATTAATTTCTTAAATAGGACTTTCTTTTGGATAGTAAATTTCAATGCAAGTTACAACTCAAACAGTACACGGTAGATGGATAGAAATATGTGTTTGGATGTTATGAAGTGAGGAGCTCTCTCTGGTTGGTATTTCTTTTTTGGCTGTTGATGTATTTTGTCTTTGTACATATTACACTTGTGATTTTCTGTCTCAATGATACCTTAATTGAAGAATCATCAACTGGCGAGTTGATAACCAGTAATTTATAGACTAATGGCATTCTGGTTGGAATCTTCCAATTATGTTTTTAAAATATACATATCAAGAAACTGATTTTTTATTCTCAAAGTACCAGATTGATTTAGTATTTTCTAGGTTACTTAATTAAAATAAAATTACAGTTTTTTTTTTCTAATGTATTACAGATAACTAAATGGTTAGAAATTGGATCTTTTTATTTTATTCCTAACAAAGTTTTGCTTTAACAATTTTAAATGAGAAAGACAAGAACATGGAATCATCAGCATGGAGGTTAATGAAACTGAATTTCTCGATTCAAGTAAAATCCTTTTGATGAATATCAAAAACTGCTAGACCCACAATCATATCAAACAATAAATAATGATTCCTGAATGGAACATCCCCCCCCCTTTCCTTATTAAGGTCTAAACCTGACCTCAAGTAATTGATTACTCTTCTCATTCCTTAAGTTATTATATTATTCCTTAAATAATTAATTTCTATCATAAACAACTTTACTTTCTCTGTTAGTTTTTCTTGTGCAATTCATTTTTAAGTAATCAAATTTTAATAAATCAAAATGAGTGAGAAAAATCATTTGGACCACATTATACCCCGAATTCTATACTATAAAAATAAACAGTTTTACATATCAAATATATTTTTGACATAATTGTGAAGTTTCGGCCCTAATTCATAGGCTATTCTCAAACACAATCCTCCCCACCCCAGTCACACCACTACAACATACTTGTGATAAATTATAATTAAATAGTATATAAAGAATAAGATATTTTTAGAAGAAAGCTTTTACAAGCCATTACAACAACAGAAAATCAAACTTATGCAATAAATTATAAAACAGACACAAAACATTTAAAAACAACATATGCAGAACTCCTAATCAGATTAAACAACTAAGAAACTCCACCTCCACTATAGGAAACAGGAATAGTTGGAAATAAATCCAACAGAGTGGACTGTTAATCAATTTAAGCCTCAGTTTGAACAAGTCAGTGTAAAAAAGAAATGAAAAAAAAGTGAAAAATATTTTACTGGATTTTAAAATATAAGGTAATTCAGGATTTGCTTTCCAATTTATATTTGAAAAAGTAATAAATTTAGCCTGATTAGGAAAAAACATTTTAGATAACAAAATTTTAATAGTGATATAGTTTTCGAAATGAATTGATGCAAAGTATTAATTTATTTATTTTAGACATAAAAATCCTGTAATAATTACCAACTAAACAACAGCAGAAAATAGGAGAAGAAAACAAACAAGAAAAATTTCTATAAATAATTTACTATAATAATAAATCCATATTTTAAATGCAAGAAACTATATTTTAGTTGTTAGACTGGGGTAAGAAGGATTATGTTAGGCAATGAATTAGGGCCGAAACATCAAAAATATTTTTAAAAATATATATAATATGTAAAACTCTCATAAAAATATCTATTGTTACATAGTTTTATAATAGAAAATTGTGGGTATAATGTGATTTAAACTCCGCCTGCGGCTCCCAAGGAGTTAATTGCCGGTCCCAAGCCCAGATAAAGGAGGAGGGTTGGTTCAGTGTGTTAACTACCCACCAACCACAAAAAACTTACAAGTTCAGAAAACAACACACAGCCTCGGATATACGGACAGTCATACAAGGTATTTGACCCCGGCATGGAAAGGACTTAATATTGCTTCTTGGAATGTTAGAGGGTTAAATCAACCAGGTTCAAGCAAGAGATTAGAGAATGAGCTTGATAAATATCAAGTTGAGGTAGCTGCTCTACAGGAGATACGTTGCAGAAATGTGACAACGATATAATTAGAAAATTATCTGCTCATTAACAGTGGACACGATGCAAATGTATGTGGGACAGGCTTCATGATAAGAAAGTCTATTAAGCACATAATAATAGAGTATAAACTGATCAGTGAAAGAATTTGTACAGTGCGACTTAAAGGAAGGTTTTTCAAAATAACAATTACGTGCGTACATGCCCCTACAGAAGACAGGGAAGAGGAGGAGAAGGATATTTTCTGTGAAACATTGGAAAGAGAATATGACTCAATCCCAAGGCACGATGTAAAAATTATCATAGGCGACTTGAATGTTAAGATAGGTAAAGAAGTGGCATTCAGACCTATTATAGGCAGAGAGAGTAAACATGACTACTCAAATGATAATGGCCATCGCATAATTAATTTTGCAATGGAAAAGGGGCTGGTCACATAAAGAAATACATAAAGAGACATGGATCTCGCCGGATGGCCTGACCAGAAACCAAATAGATCATGTTCTCATAGAGGTTAGACATGCATCTCATATCAGAAATGTAAGGTCGTTTATAGGAGCAGACTGTGAAACAGATCACATGGTAAAAGTCTGGTATCGACAAAAGCTGGCTATGAGAAGGTGCATTACATTAGATAGAGTACATACCTACAACTCAGAAAAGTTGCTCGAGAGTGAAGTAGCAGAAGGATTTCAAAATAAAATAATGGAACGACTGAAAGAAAATGACATTGGATATAACACAACTATAAATGACAGATGGAAAAAAACTGAAAAATGTTGTGATAGAAAGTGCAAGTGATGTATTAGGGAAGAAAGAACCAGCTCCCAGAAACGAATGGTTTGATGAAGAGTGTAGGTTAGCTCTGGAAGAAAGAAATAAGGGAAGGTTAAATATTAATAAATAAATATACTAAAAAGAAAGATCAGAGGAAATGTACGGGAATTTATGACAAAGAGAAGAGAAGCCAAAAAACTATGCAGGCAGAAAAAGAGAGCACAGGAAAAGGAAAACCTTAAAAAGTTGCAAGAATCTTGGGAGAAAAAAAAGAAAGTTTCATAAAGGTGTAAAAGAAATAAAAAAGGGATTCCAAGCCAACACTGGATTATGTAAAGGGAAAGAAGGTGAGCTGATTGGTGAAAAAACGTCAATTCTTGAAAGGTGGAGCCAGTATTTTAGTGAACTTCAAAACACAAGAGCCACTGAGAAAACTTGAAAAACAAGAGCTGAAGAAAGCTTCAATCTAGATGAAATTCTGGGTAAGGAGCAGGATGGTGCAGAAGAAGTAGAAGCTCCTGAGTAGGATGAAATTATTGACATTATTAAATCATTGAGAAACCATAAATCACCAGGTCTTGGCAAGATAACTCCAGAGATGATGAAATATGGAGGTAGTGATTTGTGGGAAGCAATTTATGATTTGATTTGAGAGATATGGACGGAGGAAAAAATGTCAGAAGATTGGACAAGAGCAGCAATATGTTCTATACACAAGAAAGGAGACAAGCTGACATGCGATAATTATAGAGGCATTGCTCTACTAAGCACAACCTATAAAATACTGGCAGTGCTTCTACATAAAAGAGTGTCCAATTTCACAGAAAATTATAGGAGAATATCAGGGAGGGGAGGGTTCTGGCCCGGTAGATCGACAGTTAACCAAATATTCACTCTGAGGCAGGCAATGGAAAAATGCTATGAGTATAATGTAGACCTACATCTGTGGACTTTAAACAAGCTTATGATAGTGTGAACAGAAAAGAACTTTTAAAAGCCATGGTAAAGGTAGGCATTCCAAAAAAACTAGTCAGGTTGGTAAAAATAACACTAATGAACACTACCTTGCCTAGTTAAGCTTGGAAATTCGCTGTCCCAGGAATTTTCTGTGGAGAATGGCTTGAGACAGGGAGATCCCTTGGCTCCTCTTCTATTTAATGTAGCATTAGAAGTGGCTATTCGTTCAATCAGAACTAATCCAGGAGGGACCATTTACAATAGACTGTCTCAACATTTAGCATATGCAGATGATGCAGTCATTGCCACAAGAACCCGAGCAGCATTAAAAGGAACATTCCAGGAATTCGAAGAAGCAGTATATGAATTGGGCCTTAAGGTGAATGAAGACAAGACGGTGTACATGAAAAGCTCAAAAGAGGATAAGGAAGAGAATAGTAAAGTGATGTTCAGAAACCATAGTTTCAGTTCTGTAAACCAGTTTAAGTACCTGGGAAGCCTGGTTACAGATGATAACAAAGTAGAGAGCGAAATAGAGGCCAGGATAGCAACAGGAAATAAATGCTATTTCTCACTGCAGAAAATACTGAATTTTAGAGCTTTCTCTAAAAGGATGAGAGGAGTCATTTACAAAACCATCGTAAGGCCAGTACTGATCTATGGGGAGAAACATGGCCCTTGACAAGAAAAGCAGAACAGATGCTCAATTCCTGGGAGAGAAAGGTATTGAGAAGGATATGGGGAGGAGTCTGGAGAAGAAGGAATGAGGAACTGATAAATTTGTACGGGGAACCCAGCATCATGGCGTTAATAAAAAGTGCAAGATTAAGATGGTTAGGACACGTTGAGATGATGCCCGATGAAAGGATTCCCAAAAAGATGGTTTATGGCAAACCAGATGGAAAACGGAAAAGAGGACGTCCCCGTATCAGATGGCTGGACGATGTGGAGGAGGATTTGAAGCTCTTGAAGGTTGGCAGATGGAAGGAGAAAGCAAGAGACCGTGTAGATTGGTAGGCTGTGGTGGAGGAGGATTTGAAGCTCTTGAAGGTTGGCAGATGGAAGGAGAAAGCAAGAGACCATGTAGACTGATTGACTGTTGTGGAGGAGGCCCGGGTTCTTGCAGGACCGTAATGCCATAATAATAATAATGTGATTTAAATTATTTTCTTCATTTATTTTGATTGATATTTATTAATTAGTTATTTATTACTTCTCTATTAAATTTCATTAACAGAATGAGGTTTTTAAAACCTCAGATCATCAAACGCAACCAGGAAGATCTTTTAAGCCTAATAAACACTTCATAACAAAATTGATAGAAAAATGGGAGTATATTATATCAATGAATGGCCGATTGACTCCACAATAAAAAGGACTACATTGATTACTTACAGATTACAGCTGATGAAGAAACAAAGATGACAACAGCTTTCGTTCCCCTGACGAGATACATCGAGACCAGCATGGCAGTACAGCACAATATCAATCCAACAAGTGCCATACACATCCATGGCACCAGCAATTTTCTTACTCTCTGTTAGCAAGTATAATGAGTAATTAATTAATAAAAACATATAGACTGGGGTACTATATTTGCAAACCAATTGGAACCATTCATAATGAAATTTTATTCTCTAATGTTTTATTTGCAATTGCTTTCTACTCTCTAATTGTAAATTTCTTTTACTAAATTTGACCTATATAGAAGCTCTTGTGTTAAAAAAAAAAAAAGAAAAAGTATAAGGTGAATTAACATAACTTATTACAAGAATGGCATGATAATTTATTTATTTTTTAAATTGATTACATTATTTTTTTTTTTTATTTATGATTACATTGATTATATATTTTTCTTTTCTTTTAATTTTTTTTATTAAATTGAATGTTTGAAAACAAACACAACTTTTAGTAAGAAAAATTGTAATGATGATGATAATAATATTTATTTGATAGGAATAAATACTCACTAAAGAGAAATAATGAATTATATAGGAATATATACTAAATAAATAGGTATATATACATAAACAATTAGGACACTACAGTAAAATGCAGATGCAAAAAAAATATATTTGGGTGATTCTCAAATAACAGGCAATCTTATTTAAAAATAATAACTTGTTTAAGAAACCAAAATAAAAAAAAATTAAATTCCAAATTACTTAAGCTAGCTCTTAGCTATCAATAACTACAAGCAAAATTTGGACACAAAATCTATATATAAAATTTTAATTTGAAATTTTTACATTTATTATTTTAATCAAGAAGATGCTGTGACAATCAGGCCATTAACAACTACAACAATGGTAAAATGAACTTTTGAAAATCATTTAATACTAAATCTTTTTTTTTTATTTTAAGATCTCCTTTCGTAAGGAAAACAATAATTAACTATGGTAAAGTGTAAAAGTATTTTTTTAAATACAAAAGGACATTAACTATATCAAGCCACGACAATGGTAATACGAAACTTACTAACCTATTATTTTTTTCCCTTTGTAGGGTGGCTAATGTGAGAGAACCAAGAATGAAAATAGCGGCCAAAGTAATTTTTTGAAGTTCGGGGTTGCTACTATTCTGAATCCTAGAAGTCATTAAAACTTCTTCTAAACAAGTCTGAGTTTTCCTTTGTACACAACAAAGATTTTTTTTTTAAGACATACTTTGAAATATTCTACTTTTTTGTAGGTTTGCAATGAAGACCTGAATATAGTAAAGGCAAAAATAACATTAATTCATATGAGAAGAAGATGGTTGGGGGTGCTATCAGTAATAATACACAAATAAATAAAACTTATTTATTTGTGCCGAAATTTCAGACATTCATCAGAGTGGACCGATAAGAGTTTATTAAAAACATCAACACAAATAAATAAGTCTTACTTATTCGTGTATCAATACTGACCAGACCCTCGACCATCTTCTCCTCAAATTGAATCTACAGTCAACAATAGACATCTCATTATAATTAATTTCTAATGTCTGACAAAGAAATTTTTCCTGAGGCTTTATTATAACCAACAATTCGAGTGGGATTTGAAAATTGCCTGTTTTTTAAAAACCATCCATTTGTTCATCAGGAGATAGTAAATACTATTTTCAAATCCAAGTATCAAATTAAATTGAAAGAGTCACAGAAGGATTAGGATTGAGTACATAGAAATGGATTTATAAGGAGAATAACCTGCAGTTATGATGACTATGCTGAAGGAACTAAAAATTTTGAAAACCAATTACTGAAATATTTCAATATATGGTGAATTTCAATAAAAGGATAAATTCAACAGATGGGGTATTTTAGGAATTTTGTGTTTTTACTGAAATAGTCATTTAGCTAATTAGTTTAACTAAGCAAAACACATTCAGGATATATACCAGGTTCTGAATAATGTAAACATGTAGGTAGATTTTTCTTCCAAAAATAATATTCTAGACATGGAAATTACAAAATATGCTCATTTGAAAAGAATTCGATTTGCTCTTTTTTACAAAACATCGATGATAAGTACAATCATGAAAATAAAAATTATACTAAACTATATCTCTATTTATTGTCAAGATGCATATTAAAATTACCATTATAGCACCATATAGCAGTAGAATACAAAGAACAAAATGAACAGTAGCCAAGGTAACTCCGATGTATAACCAAACTATCACCACTGAAACACATGTTTATTCAATAAAGCATACAAATACAAGCGGAATAAATAACTATATTACAATTATTATATTAAATACTACAATATTAATTGCACAGCTTTAAATAAATAGTTACTCTGATATTAATAGAATGAATGTTTCAATAATGGGATTTAGAATTTATAAATCTTAATTCACAGAAGTGTTTCACTTCTTCAACTATAAAAATTATAAATCTAATTGAATTCAGTCATCACAATTAATCTTATACAGGGCTGTGCAGCAATCTGGTACAAAGCTGACATGTGTGTCTATTTTTCAAGAAATTTTAGAGGAAGAAACCCACTTTCAACATAAATACATACTCCAAAATAGATGTCAACTTAATTGCTTTGAAAAGTAGAAACATGGTTTTTTAAATGGTAAATAAAAAATAAATATTGTTCGATAACACTTACACACAGCTAAATTATGCGCCTTATGAAGAACGATTTCATTTTGTGCATGTGATTCAGATTCTTCTGATAACACTATACCCTCTCTTTCAGCTGAAACCTCTATATGTGCTTCTAGCATTGTTGCCATCTCATGAGCATGAGCACTTCCAAGCAATAAAAGAAATAAGCTGAAGCCTGATAGTAACTAAAAAAGAAATGTAAAATTTAGATATTAACATTATGGAGGTACAGAAATAATCATTAATTGTCATGCAAGTATAAGCAGAATATTTTGAATAAATACTATAGGACAGAATGTTGTTAATCTTTTAAAAATCTACACCTACAAAGTTATGAACTCAAATGATTAATCATATAATTTTTTTTTGTTATTTCTAATTGAAAAAATGTAAGCTCATATCGAAAAATATATGGGATAGTTAAGCATAATGGCAATAAATCAAACATATTTGAAATGGAAATGGGTATAAAGCAAGAGGACAGCTTAAGCCCATTATTGTTTGTGTTTGTGTTAGTGGTTGTAGTAATAAACATTGACAGAATAATATGGGAACCTACACAAAGGACTCAAAACCGAAAGTAGGAAATTAGAAAATTTGTATTTGCCAGTGAGATTCTCATAATTGCAGAATGCAGAGGAGCCTTGCAAGAAGCGCTATCTATAGACATGGGAGGAAGCTCTGAGCCAAAAAAGAATGACTATTAACATGACAAAATCCAAGTACACGGTTGTGTCTAAAAGGGGTTCTAAGAAACAAGGAGCTATGATTTATAAAGGCTTAAATCTGGAATTGGTTGATGTTAACCAGTATCAACCCAACCAATAGGAATCCAAATTAGTAATGATGGCAGATTGGATCCCGAGATAAACCAAAGCATAATGATAGCAACAAATGTATACTATCAACTCCATAATACCATAATTGGCAAAAGGAAAGTGGAGATGAAAACAAAAATGAATGTATATAAACAATTCTCTTTTCCTACGCTGGACCTATGCAGCTGAAAGCAAAATATGAAATAATCCTAAAGCCGTATACAGGCCATGGAATTGAAATTCCTGAGGAAAGCTCTCAATAAGACTAAATTTGATTGAATGAGAAACAAAATACGAGACAGGGCAAGAACCGCTAATGATAAATATTCATAGAATAGAATTAATGAGGTACAGTTATGTGCAAAGAATGGCAATCAATTGACTACCAAAAAATATATGGGAAGTAAAGACTAGGAGAAAACCACCACATGGATAACTGAGGAATATTGGATATCGCAAGAAACAGAGGAATCACTCAAGGTCAAGTCAAAAAGTTGGCTGTGGATAGAGAAGTGTTTAAGAAATGGATGACAGCTGCCCCCAACACAGTCAGGTTGGGTAAAGGTATTATATACAAATATATTTTCTGGAAATCAATGGTACTTGTTGAACCAAGAATGTTACTTCTCATAAACATGAATGAATGGATTGTGTGAAAGAGAGGTTTTCTATACCGAGATTGAAGTTCTCAAAAAGTCCTACTTAAGAAGCGTTGCAATAAGAAGTTAGGAAAAGCAAACTAAAAAACAATCTTAATCACTAAAAACTAATTAAATAATCAGGACAAAAGAATCAAAATAGCAATCACAATCCAAGTTGTGGAAATTTTTCTTTTAGAAGTCTACTAGTACTTACTAGGACTATGATACCTATCAGCATTGTACCCTGCCGAAGGCTAAAAAGGTACAAAAATCTTCTAACTGGTGCAGTCATCTGAAAAAAAAAATTACAAATAGATTAATTTTTTTACCTCACTGTTAATACAAATTGATTGTAACATACAGAAAAAGTGATCTACAGTTAAATACATGAAAGAAAAAGTAAAATAGACTGTAAGCTACAACTTATTTTAAAAAAACCAAAATTTTGGATCATGAGTTGTTTATCACATTATATTCCCGCAAAGAAAGAAAAATCATTCAATTTTTATGTCATTATAAATTGATTTAGTTTATTAGTTCACTACAAACTATAAGTTGGGATTATTTCAATGTCTAGAATATATTTGATAAAAATCAATCTATATAAATATATATATATATTATCTACAGGCATAGATAATGAAACTAACACTAATTAATTATATAATGCTTTCCATACATTTTATCTGGAAAAAATATTATGAAACATTACTAATAAGTATTTTAAGAACAAAAATTCTTTATAACAATGTAATGTACAGTACATATACACAAAGTAATTCATCTATACTTGTAATGTACTGTACATTACATTGTTATAAAGAATTTTTGTTCTTAAAATACTTATTAGTAATGTTTCATAATATTTTTTCCAGATAAAATGTATGGAAAGCATTATATAATTAATTAGTGTTAGTTTCATTATCTATGCCTGTAGATAATATATATATATATATTTATATAGATTGATTTTTATCAAATATATTCTAGACATTGAAATAATCCCAACTTATAGTTTGTAGTGAACTAATAAACTAAATCAATTTATAATGACATAAAAAAATAAAAAATATTATGAAACATTACTAATAAGTATTTTAAGAACAAAAATTCTTTATAACAATGTAATGTACAGTACATATACACAAAGTAATGCATCTAATCTTTCTGATTATACATGCAGACAAAAATTTATGAAAATACACTTCTTCTGATTTTTTTCTCCTCAATAGTTGTCAAAATGGTGTTAGAATAAAAAACGTTTTAAAGTCCCAGGAAAAGAATTATGAAACATAAACATCAATGAAACAAGATGTGCAATTAGAAATAATAACATAAACTTGTTCTGGTATATCTGCTATATATGAAACATACCTTATATTATTATAAATTTAAATAGAAATAAATAAAGACATCTAGAAATATCATTGTTTCTGCCCCCCTTGAAAGGGGATGTCATACACAAATCAATAAGAAATCTCCTACTACCCAATTCGAAAACGTCAAATGTTTTAATGGATGACTCTTATTCCCTTCTTTCTTAGTTATTATTAAGAGATTTTAGAACAAAAGATACTTTTGTAATTATTGACTATTTAGTCTGAATAATTACCTATGATAAAGAAATAAATTATATTTATGGAACCACTTTCCTAGAATTATTAATATGGAAAACTCTCGACATTTTTGAAATCGCTAATAAGAGATTTTCAATGATGACTGACTATTGTTTGTTTCCGTGTCCGCTGTCATGAATCGTGAGAAGCGAATTTTGAAACAAATTAACGTTTTTAGCTTATTTCTTAGTTTATAATTTCCCAAAATTCATGTATGTAATAATAAATAAGCATAATTATAAACTGCAGACTCCTGTTTTTTTTTTGTAAAAGTTCTGTAGTATAGATGACAACCAAAGCACGTTGTGTACAATACTGTACTTTTTAAATAAAATTTATACACTACCATTCTATCTATTCTAAGTAACTGAAATTGAATTATCAAGTAAAGTTAAGAGACACAGCTCATATATGGGCAATCTTCGTCAGAACTAATTCGAATCCAGTGTATGAAACTAACATCAGTGAAACAAGGAATAATTATACAATCATGTTTTGGTATACCTCTTATCTATTAAACACGCCTTGTGTTATAATAAATGGTCGTTTTCATTATGAAGTGAACGACTATTGACTCCAAAAAAAAGTGGTAGGTACCACTATGAACTGAATCTCAAGCCATTCCGATAGGATATTTGAAAGATCTTTTTCTTGCATTATTTTATCACTATTTTCATTATTATTAATTTATGATCTAAATTAGATTGATTATAAAATTAAATAAAGTTAGAATCAAATAAACGAAATAGATCAAATATATAAGAAATGCCGATCCCCTCCAAACTGATTGGACACTGAGTAACTCAAAGTCCACCCAACCAGTGAACAAGTGAAAGTCCATAGTCTTGTTGATTCGTTCTGGATCAGAGTAAAGGTCCTCCTCATACGAGGCGGAATTGTTCCCTTCTACTTAAAGCCTCTTTGCTTCGATTCCATCTCGTATTGAGTGCGGAGGGTACATGACACTAGGAACGTTTGATCCAACATTGGATCGAATGTTCAGAAAGATGAATTATTGGTAGCTTGTAGTTGGAGATATGGCCACAGAATGCGTCCAACCATCAAAGATCCAACGTTGGAAGGTATTCGTAGCATTGTGTAGCAGCGGCTTTAAGTTTTATAATTTAAAATAAAGTTTTACAATTTAGAGGGTTCGCAAAACTCTGATTTGTCAGAAAGGTTAACCGCCGACCTTAAAAGAAATCCAAAATGTTTCCGAAAGTAGGTGGATACGAACAAACCATGGATTTACAGATATTTTATCCAGGATCCAGCATTACTCGTAGCATTAATTAATATATTGGAAGATAGTTGTTTGGATCGAATCCGGACCATCTTCCTTTTATAATTATTATATACTTTGGCAGAATTCTCCGGTATAGGTATCGTTTATTAGCTTTTCGAAGATTTTATTTGAGGCGTGTAGCTTCAAATCCAGCTTCATCCACAATTTTCTGAAATTTCTTTTTTTCCACATGCTCTCGATATACTACATCATACTACCATGCGGTAAGGAGCAAACCAGCTTTTCCCCAGTGGAAATTGCGTTCATAGTAATGGATTTATAGCAAAACTAGCTCCATCCAAGTTCCATTTTAATCACGAAAAGTTTCAACGGCGCGGCGCAGGTTTTATTATTTTCATACCAATTTGGTTTAGATTTCATTTTCATATTTTCACCTTTTACAATAGTTAGGGATGAGGTGAACTATCCCAACGATGTAGATGCATTTTAACCGTTTACAAAGAAAAATATAACACGTCACCGGATTTGATACCAGCAGGAATACTTCTTGCTTCAGCGAAATTGTCGATAATCTTTTGAAGAAACATTTTGAAAATTGTGGAATTGGAAAAACATGGATTCCTTTGATTATTATAAAAATGTGGTCGTCGGAGCCCAAACGAGCTAGATGAAGATGAGAATGAATGGTGCATCAATAACAACCAGAATGAAAACGCGTTTATGAGAGTTCCTGAACAATAATTATTCCTTCACTTTTTTTTGTTTAATGGGTTTTTAAATTAATTTTGTCTTGTATTCGAATTCAAGTTTTTTCAAATTTCCTTTTTTTAATTTATTGTTTTAAACTGATCTTGTTTTTTCTACTTTTATCGTATATTCACCTTTTCTCATAAAATATTATCAAGAAAATAAAATAAAAATTTTTTTTTAGTAATTACAACTATATTTCTGATTTTTTCCAAAATATAATTATTATGGGTATTGCATTGAAAATGGTGGTTAATGACCCAGTTTGATTCAAGACCAATTTCATCCAAAATTTAAATTGGCGGAAACCTAAATTTACTGAAAATTATGAAGAAGATGGTCAATCATTTACATGTGTAAATTTACTGTTGTGAAGTTGTGAAACTACCGTAAAATAATCATCGACGTTATTTTAATCGATAAAATAACAAAAATTTCTCAAAACTGATCGGCATGTCAATGGGATATTTTTTCGCTTTCCTCAAAATCATCTAAATTTGGAAGGTGTTGGTTTTGAGCAATAAGCTTCATTTACGAATTTACTTCTGTATTTATGACCGTGCATGCGCATTTCAGATTATTGTTACTTTTAGAGTTTTCTGCGATAAGTGGAACGTTAATTAGATTTTCGGGTGGACTGATTAATTTTCGACCGCGCAAACGGATTTCCGTTTATTCCAAAAATAAAATTTTCGGAGTTTTCTTCGACATGAAATCATTTATTGGTTTTTCGGGTTCTAATTCGATGTATTTAATCCGATTTTAGATCCAGCAAGCGCATTTCGATTTATTGTTACTTTTGGGGTTTTCTTCGATATGGGGACCACTTATCTTTAAACCATTGCTTTGATTTTAATACTTCTATTTTTGTCACAGTCCGCAACAATGACAAAAGACTTATCTCTGAAAACTTTTATATCCAACTAGAATCTTCTTCCGTTAATTTAAAAACCGGAAAACAGAACTTATCATTAGCATATTCCCAAATACTTAATTTATCAAAACATCATTAACGTTACGATTTTTTTTCTCTTCATGTTTTATATTCTTTTATTTTTCAATTTATTTGTCATCACCCTTTATATTTCTTATTACTCCTTTTATCTCCTATAACTTTATATTTCATTTCTTTCATTCTAGTATTTCACTTACATATTTCGTTAGTTACATACATTTTCATTCGAATTTTTTTTTCTCAATAACTTTAATCTTAAATTCTCATAATTAAATTAAAATATTCATATTTCTTTATTCTTTTTGGATTATATAACTTTATATTTTATTTCTTTAATCTCGTAAAATCTTGTTATTTTACTTTCATATTTAAATACCTGGACATACTTTTTATTTCCCACTTTTTTTTAGATAATTTTTATTGTACACATAATTACTAACTAAATTTTCAATCGTATTT
>NW_027116001.1:528162-544638 GCF_000696795.3 Halyomorpha halys | reverse complement strand
ATATACAGTTGACCATATAACTTTAAATATAAGATGGTTAGGGATTCGGTCAAAAAAGAACAAATAGTTTTTAACTATTTGTACTTTTTTGACCGCAACCCTGACCATCTTCTTATATTTATTTTATTATTTGTTCTTTCCTCTTATTTAATTTTGACATTACTTTTCTTATATAGCCTTTATCTTTTTATGATACTTAAGTATATGTCTTTCAACACTACTTATGTATCTATAATATTCGTTATTTTCTGATCATTCTGTGTATCATTTTATTCGTTATGGTTGTTATCTTGTTTTTTGTTCTTAGCTCTGATGAAGGCTTGAAATTCTGGTCGAAATTTGGCCCTAATAAATAAGTTTTTACTTATTTGTGTTCTTCATAACCGCCAACCATCTTCTCATTTTATGTTTTATTAGAAATGTTGATTTTTAACACCTATTTGACAGCAGAAAATTAAAATTTTTACAGAAACTGAGTATGTTTTAGATGCATTGTTTTATTATTATTTATATTATTCCTGTATTGTTTTACTTTTGAGAAATAGATATATTAACTTTTGATAGAAAACTCTTCAATTAAAGATACCGCTGCTTTTCTTGAATAGCGACACATCTGACACCTAATACTTCAGGAGCTTCTTTACTGACTTTCTTACCTTTAGGTAAGTCTGAAGGATATCAGTAAAGAAAGTAACTGCGGTCTATATTTGGACTGTATATATAACTAAAGTACTATATTTTGAATACGTTAAATTACAAATAAAAACAAAAAATATTTTTTTATAAGATGTGCCACTCAGTATTCAAGAAACTGCGAAACCATCAAAATTATAATGACGTATACAATGTTTGGCATTTGAACCTCAATGCTATTTCGAACTTTTATCTCTTTTCCAACTGACTAACAACTATTGCCCGGTAGCTTACAGCTGACCGTCATCAACAGACAGTTTATTTTTTAACATGTTCTGTGTGGCGTAGTATTTAAAACTAGCGTCACATAGTTAAGAACATTATTACTCCTCTAACTGTTGTATTTCTTTAAATCAATTATGAATGCAATTATATTATTTTGTTGGCATAATCATTTATGATATACTCGGATAATTATTGATTTTTTTTCTAGTAATGTAATGTAAACTAAAAATTGTACAGACTACGTAATTAAAGTAATAAATATGAATTTGGGGTCTACTGTCTATGGTAATGGGTTATTGTTTGCAGCTTTCAACCAAGATCAAGGTTATGCCAGAACCCTAATTAATCTGAAAATATTAGTGTCATATTTTTATGAATGGTCTATTCTTAGATGCTATTATTGAAGCTGCTTATTAATGTTTTATAGGTTGTTTTGCTTGTGGTATGGATGATGGGTTCCGAGTATACAACTGTGATCCTTTAAAGGAAAAGGAAAGACAGGATTTTTCTGATGGTGGTCTGTCAATTGTTGAAATGCTTTTTCGTTGTAATTATTTAGCTCTGGTGGGTGGAGGAGTGAGGCCGAAATATCCCATGAATAAAGGTACTTAGTAAACTCAAGTTATTTTAATATGCTTGGTTATTTGAGTTCATGTATTTTCATACAAGGGTGTAGATTTATGTTGCTCATAATCTAGGATTTCTTTTAAATTAAGTTTAGTACTCTAAAATATGAGGGAAACACCAAACATTTAACCAACATATTTCTGTATCTTCTTACTAAAAGGTGACGTGTACCAGAAGGAGATTGTTTTTAACTCTAGCCTCACAGGAGTAATGAACCTGTTGGTAATCTTGGTAGGGATATTGAAGGATTGTTTTTGTATACAATAAATTCAATATTTTTGATTTTTATCCTACATCTGGTAAAAAGGACCCGCCTTAGGGTTTCATATCTTTTGGTTTATTTGAAATAGGCTGCAATGAGTTAATTAAAGCTATAAGAAGGAAAAATACTATTTTTGTCATTTTTTATGACTTCTTCAAATACAGTTCTGTCTTCTATTTGTTCAAGAGAAATGAAGATTATATATTTAGTGTGAAAACACATAGCTCCTAGAAGCATCTTGATCACATAAGATTGTAGATATTTAAACCATAAAAATTTTGGATGATCACAAAATCTAAGTAATATTTAATTTATAATGATGAGTTCATAATTGACCGTGCGTGGATTTTGTATGAGAAGATGGTTGAGGGTGTGGTCACTGAAGAACACAAATAAGTTAAACTTATTTATTCCTGATTCCTGGGAAAGAATTGATTATGGTATGAGTGCCTTATCTAATTACTGTTATTTCTGTTACTTACTACTCTTAGCTTATATAACTTTGTATCTAATTCTTCAATTTTGTCATTTTTCTTACTTATTTAAATAAAAAATTACTTATGTACCTATATTATCTGTTATCTTCTTATGTGTCAAGTTATTCTGAATTTCCTTCTATTCATTATGGTTGTTATCGTTTTTGTTCTTAGGCCTGAGATTCTGACCGAAACGTTGGTACATATTAATAAGTTTTAATTATTTATGTTCTACACTGGCGGCACCGCAACCATATTTTCAAAATTTTATGGTACTCTTTACGTAAAAAAACAGTTTTATTATATAATTTCCAATGTGTTATTGGAGTTCTATCAGTGGGTAGATTCTCTACATGTTTGTATCATGTCACTATGTCACCTACAGCAAATTTACTTGTTGTATATATGTGTATACAGTTGTAAATAACAATAAATAAATTATTAAAAAAAAAAATTCCAATGTTTCAAAATTGTATAAACCATTAGCAGAGTTTTGGCAAATCTGCTTATTAATAAATAAAAATATTTATTTGTAAACAGTATTATATTTAGAAGAGGTGAATTAATATGAATTATGGAAGGTGAGGTAATTGTGTAACTGTGGATTTCAGAAATGACTGTTGAATGTAAGAGGACTACACTATTTTATCACAGCAATGAATTGTAATATAACAAGTAGTAGTCTAAAATATATATTGATTACTGTAGCTATGTTAGTTTCTTGTCTGGAGCTAATATTCTTAATTATTAAAGATTTAAATTATGAGACGTATTTTAAAAGGACTGTGACCCAAAAGAATATTTTTTGTATTGTTTAGTTTTAGATGTTAATTGATTTTGTTATTATTTGTTGATGTTGATATTAAAATAAATTTAATATATATATATTTATATATTGTGTTCACTCACACAACTTTTCTTACCACTTAGTATTGTAATAATTCCTTTGCTGTATCTTCACTTATATTGGTCAGATAAAGATTTTATTTATTTTTTACTTGACAATTTAATTATTCATCTGGAATGTTTTGAGAATTTATATATTTTGAATTATCGAAATAGGTCTGTGTGTCTGTGCCACAGTTATCTCTTGAATGAGTAGATCTATTTTGTTGCTCCTGTTTTTGTTTTGTAGGGTTTCAGGCCCTGATTTCTAAGTACTGAAATAGGTTACCTGTCAGCCTACATTGTGCAATAGTCAATAACTTGTTTTTCTCTAACTGTAGCGCCAAAACAATTTTGATGGAACTTGCTTTAAGTTTTCCACTTAAGGCAAAGCTGTTGAAAACTGATCATCAAATTTGACCCGATTACGGAACATTCCTTTTGCATGTTGTAAAGAAAGTAAGGACATAAGTATATAGCTGTATCTCTGCTGATACTAGTCTGAGTTTGATGTTTTTTTGCTTGCATTGCCAGTCAAATAAAGATATACATTAGTGTAATTAGTCAAATGGTTTTTAGCAATGTGCTAATAAAATTTTCTTTTCTTCGTAACCTTTTTCCTGCTTTTTCTTAGGCTAACGAAAAGTTAAGAGGTTTTAAGTGGAAGACTTAAAGCTTAAAGTTTCATCAAAATTGTTTTGGCGCTACAGTAAGAAAAAAACAAGTTTTTGACTATTGCACAATCTTGGCTGACAGGTCACCTATTTCAGTTCACTGAAATCAAGGCCTGAACCCTTCAAAACAAAAACAGGAGCAACAAAATGGACCTACTCATCTAAGGGATAATTGTGTCACAGACCTACCAATGGCTAAAATATTTTTTTTTTTTACTCAGTGGACTATAAAATGGATAGGTCTGTTGAAAACTGCACTTCAAAAATCTGACCCAAATATAATATTCTCTTTGCCTTGGTGGTAAGAAAAGTAAAAATATATTCATTCACAAAAATATAAAGACATGCACCTTATACAATTTTTAAAACATGATTTATCTCAATGAATTAATATTATAATAATAAGGAAATATTCGGTGACCAATTTATTTAGCTTTAGGTATAGAATTAAACTTTCATTTTAAAAATTCTTCATGATATACATGCTGTTGAGTTGTGTTGTCATGCAATCACTATTTTAAAGTAATAATAATTTTATGTTACTATACTGTTATATTATATATATTTATTTGTCAGTGATGATTTGGGATGACATGAAGAAACAAGAGGCTATATCCTTGGAGTTTTCTGCTCCTGTGCGTGGTGTTCGTTTAAGAAGGGATAGGATAGTTGTTGTGCTTGAGGGTGTCATTAAAGTCTTCACTTTCACACAGAATCCACAGCAGCTTCATGTGTTTGAAACAAATCCTAATCCAAAAGGTTTGTAAAAATATATATATTTAAAATTTCAGGTATTTGTACATTATTATAGAACCTAAAAGCAATAAATTCCAAAGTATGTTTATTTTCTTGAAACCAGTTAGGTTAATTTAATCTGGAACTATAAATGTTAACAAAAATATGAGTCTGAGGATAATTTAATTTAATATTCATCTTTTCTTATTTAAAAAACGGAAGCTTAATTTTTAGCAATCTTCAAAAAAGGGCTTTACACCGCAATGCCATTTTCCCAGTTACTATCTCAATTCTATTTATTTTTTAAATGGAACAACCTGTGAGTTCCATTAACATTTGTTGTATGATGACAGCGAGATACATACCAAATTATTCCTTATTGTAAACTTTTATTTGTGTAAATAGTATTGTGGTTTAAGTTGACCTGTCCATGCTTCTTAAACCTCATTATTCTTGCTCCTTATTCCCAGAGTGCCTTCCAATTTTTCAAATAATGTCAGATGATGACAAAAAATATTTTAAATTATTGGATGAGGAACTAAAATTGTTTATAATTTTCACAGTTTAATCCTATCCCTACTAATCAAATCAAAACTGTTGTAGTTTTATATTTCAATTTTATTTCTTAATTAATTTAATTTTTCAGGATTATGTGTACTCTGTCCTAATTCAAACAACTCCGTATTAGCCTTTCCTGGTCGAAAAACTGGTTCTGTGGTGTTGGTAGATCTTGCTGATACTGAACGGAGACCATTAGAAATTGCAGCTCATGAGGCCAATCTTGGAGCGTTGTCTCTTAACTTGCAAGGCAGTCGTCTCGCTACAGCATCTGATAAAGTTATATTTTTTATAAATACGTATTAAAATTATCTAAATTATTTCTTTGAAAAGTTTTTGTGTTACATTTTTTAAAATGATACAAGTACAATGACAAAGTGGCTAATCTGAAAATTTCTGAGAACATCTTACCTGAATTATGGTTGCAGAAATAAAGAAGCTATTTATTTATAATTTCAGTATTAGTCAATTGATTATTATGTATTTTTAATCTGTGTTGTTAGATTTTCAGATAGGACTTTTTGGCATTGTGAAGAGAATAGAAAACCATGTTAAAATGTAACAAAACCATAGATACACAACTTGGGCTTTGTACTGACGATATGAGTTATGGAATATCAAAACATCTTTTGTCCATTTTTTCTAAATCTACCTTTTGTTTACATCTGTAATGCTCTCTGTGATTAAAAGTAAAAATTGTTCATTTAAAAAATCTCAAAATCTATTGAAAATTAAATTTTAATGCTATCTAGAGATATCATAATTATATAACACTATAGATATATTAATAAAAATCTAAACTCATTATTATTCACTCACTATGTTTCCTTTGTTAGTAGTTCCTTGTTTATTTATTTGGTAGTTCATTCATGCAATAGGATAATCATAACTATATATAATTAGTGCTAGTTCGGTGCTACTTATTCAAAATGAAAAAAAAAAATTGATCCCAAAACACTTTATATTGTTATCCTGTCGTCATAAATGGGAATGATATAGTTGTATGAAACATTTATCAACCACCATTTTAAATGAAACACCAGATGGTTTTGTCGAATTCCAAGGAAAGTACATAACTCGAAACATTATCTTTATTCAAGATGTAATTATTATATTGTTAATATGTTATTAAATCATTAATATTTATGTATTTTATTTTAGGGGACA
Source organism: Halyomorpha halys (assembly GCF_000696795.3). Taxonomy (NCBI): domain Eukaryota; kingdom Metazoa; phylum Arthropoda; class Insecta; order Hemiptera; family Pentatomidae; genus Halyomorpha; species Halyomorpha halys. Next base: position 538,336 of record NW_027116001.1, on the reverse strand, counting down.
CTAATTAGGATATTTGATACCATGACTGGGGATAAATTGATGGAATTGAGAAGAGGAGCACACACAGCCCAAATCTATTGGTAAAATTTTTTAAATTATTTGTAGATAGGCTAATAAATTAATTTATGCAGTTTGTTAGTGAGGAACACAATTGAGGTCTAGTTCCTGGGACCAGGTTCTGGCTGGCTGTGGCAAATAATTTATTTTCTGTTCTATCAGTCATTGATTGACTCGAGGATTAAGATCCTTCTGAGACATCTACAAAGTTGGCTCCTGTCCCCTCAATGTGTTGAAAGAAAAACCTGGAAATTTTGATTATATTTGAAAAAAATAATTAAGATAAACGCTAGGTAGAGGCCATAAACAAAATTTAATTAATCTTATAAAAAAATATATGTTCATCTTAAATAAAGTAAACATTAGAACTAAATTAGTTAGTTAATATTGAGTGAAATTATAACCAGTTAAGTTCTTATGTTATCATTTTACTGTTTATTCGTGTAAATAAATAATGGAAATGAAATAAATACCTACTTTATAGAGTCTGTAGGACAGTTCCCTGATCTATCCTCCTTTGAAGTAAACCCACAGCCGATAGATAATAACATTATATGACAGCACCGTTAAAATTTTTAAGAATACATCATATTTTCATTTTTATGGTAAAATTGATCAACTTACATTTAAAATAATAGAATTTTATCGTTTTTAACATTAACCCTTAAATATGTTAGATGATATCTTGCAGAATTATGCAGAGTAGATACTATTAAGGCTACGTTGGCCGAGTGTGTTGAAGCATGACCTCACTACTCTCTAGTCAGAGTAGGTGCTAGTTTCAATCTAATCTGGTCTGGAATGGTGGGCTTGTTTTTTGAAGTGGGTCCATGAAATAAATTTTGTGGGTATTGGGTGTTGATCTTCATTTTAACCCAAGCTCTCTGCTCTAGTTGAAGTTGATAAGAGTCTTGAACCCAATAAATACATTGAGTCATTGAGCATGTTATTGAACAATATTCCAACTATTGTTTATCAAACTATTATTTTCATATTTTATGTTTCATTGCTAATGCCTTTTATTCATTTCTTGGCTTAGTAGCCTGGGTATAAATTTCGAAGAGTAAGTATGATTTTTGTTTTACTAATTTTTTTAATAGTAATTATCTGTTTTCAGTATTAATTTCAATCAAGATTCAACATGGCTTTGTGTGTCAAGTGACCATGGTACTGTCCATATCTTTTCAGTGGAAGATCAAAAACTGAACAAGCAATCAAGGTATTATTAATTTTTTCCTTGTTAGTTTTTTTGTTGAAGTGGTACGTATATATCTTCTTCTTCTTCTTAGCACTACAGAGTCCTACCTTCCTCAAACATATGTCCCATTCTGTGTCACTGCCAACCTTTTTCACACGTTCAAGTATTCTCCTATGTCATTGTCCACAAGTCAGTACATACATGTCACACAAAGATGGTCAATATTTTGACAAACTTTGATATTAACTCTATAATATTGCCTTTGTAAAGGTATGTTCACACAGTGCAGTTTTGGCATGCTACGAACTCACAGTGTGGATATGGCTTGTCACACGGTGTTATCAGAGCATAATGCATACAGCTGTCGAGGTGCTGTGTTTAATTAATCTTGGTATCAATTAAAGAGGTGATGTATTCAACATCAGAAGGCCTCGTCAATGTATGTTCATTAGGTAAGGTATGCTGGATAGGAGGTGAAATGAGAGGAAGATTGATGAATCGAAACTTATTATGTATTTGCTTCAAGTCCTTGCAGGAACACGTACTACTCTCACTTAAAGTCGAGAGGGCAGTCTGTTCTACGTATATTCGTTGTCGATCCCTGAGAAAGAACAGAGATGGTTGTGAACTGTTTTTCCATGGTGACACTCTGATTGACAAAAGAAATTGGAGAGTCCAGAGAAAGCAGAGTGCAATTATATTATTGTTTTCTTTTCCAATAATACAGTTAGAATATTCTGATCTACTACGGTATGTTATTACTCACTGCCTTCTAAAGAGGTTAATTCATGAGGAAGATTGGTGTCACTTAAGATTATGGTAGTGATATTTAAGGGCTTATTTAACACCATCACAAGATGATATGCATAAGACATTAGCTTATAGTAGATCAGAAAATTCTATTGTAATCTTTATTGATTTTATTAATACATTTAAGAATCTAACAACAATAAATAGCCATGCTACATATGTAAATAACCATATTAATGGTTCTACAAAAGTAAAGTTGTACAAAGTATTTACTCGGTTATTACAAATTAATATGTGGTGATAGTAGGACTGAAGTTTGTAGTGGTTCACATCTTTGCAATTAGGTCACACCAGGTTGGCCTGTAACGGTTCTAGTGGTAGATAGCAGATAGTAGCAGTATTGCTACACCACAAATGCATATTGTGGATCTAGCTTAAGGGGAGCTTTAGAGTTTGGCTATAAAAATCTGAGGCATCCTGAGTATATATTTATACAAATTAATATTTAAGTACATTATACATATTAATCTGAATAAATATTAATTTATTGTTTTAGCCTTGCATCTGCTACATTCCTACCAAAGTACTTCAGCTCTCGTTGGAGCTTTTGTAAGTTCCAGGTTCCAGGTGGTCCTCATTCTATCTGTGCTTTTGGTTCAGATACAAACTCCGTTATCGGTGAGTCACTTATCATTTCAAATAACTTTTAATAGTTATCAAGTTATTTATTTATCTTTTTTTTTTTTCCTAAAATAACATTTTGAACAGACTATTTGAAAAAATGATGTGACCTAGCCTTCAGTGGTACTTTGAAGTGAATAATATCTTCGGTTTCATCAATCGCTGGCTAGACACATCAGCCCAGTGATACCCGTCCAAACCCAAATCTAGTAAATCAGTGTTGATGTAATCCTCCCATCTATGTTTAGGTCTACTCATTGGTTCAATGTTTATTAACATTTTAAGGATCTGTTTGTTACTAAGCCCTGCAATTTAACACACCCATCTTATTTGTCGCAATGCTATAACCTGAATTATATTTACTGAGTGCAATCCTCTCAATTCAGCATTGTGTAGCCTTCTAAATTCTCTGGTTAACTCATGCTTTTTTAGTCCAAATATTTTATGTAATACTTTATTTTCAAAACCTTAAGGTTCTTTTCTTTCCTTAGTGTAAGAGGCTATGTTTCGCATCCGTAAACAACAGTAGTTTTGTTAGCAATAATAGTTTTGTGAATTTTAACTTTTAGTTTATGTTTTATTTATTTCTCTCATTTTAAAAATTGTTTCAGTGATTTGTGCTGATGGTAGTTACTACAAATTCATGTTTAATTCAAAGGGTGAATGTTGGAGAGATGTTTACGCTCAGTTTCTTGAAGGTTCTGAACCAAGCATCTGAGTGAAAAATATGTAGTATGGTATTATCATCTAAGTTGTTACGTGGCATTCATATTTCTTTATTGTTGAAACGAATTATGAAAAAATATTTCATTTACTATTTATAATTTCAACAATAGATTTCTTATTCTTTTTTTTATAACAGAAAAGTTTTTTAAATTAAGCTGAATTTTACATCAATCTATTATGTAAGACTGACAGTTGATGAATAGTTAGTATTGATATGAAATATTCCTATAAAAGAGATTCAAATTCAATAGGGCTAGTAATATTAACTTATTACAAATTATAAATTTATTATTTTAAATTAAAATAGTTCATTATTTTGGTAAATAATGAATTTCTTTGTTTAGGTACTTATTTTATTCTTTTTTTTTTTTTTACATTTTAATATATTAACTAATTTAAGTTATTTTATATTAAAACTATTTTTTTCAGTCATATTTTTTTATGACCTAAAATAAAATTGTTTAGCACCAAATGGCGAAACTGTATTTTCATTAATGCTTTGTAAAGAGAGGATAAAAGGCATACTGCGCTATTTTTATGTATAAAGATTGTAAAAATAAATTATTTTTGTAATATATATCTTTTTTTTTTTTTTATTGGGAGGGACGATATAACTGTTGAATATACTCTGGTAATCTGTAACACACCAAAACTTATATTCAATCAATTTGGTTTCCAGAATACTACTTGAAACATTTTAATTTCTTCCTGACATACACCTTTTTCATTCTCCTCAATTCAAATGTCTTTAGGAATTGATTTCCACTCCATTCCGTCATTTATATATTACTAATTTCTTGTGAATTTTCTCTACTATTTGATTAAATAATTTATTTATTCTTCTTCTAGTAGTAGTAAATAGTCACTTAACCTTTTAATACCCCTAAGGTCCCAAATAAATATTTTTTATCTCCTTTTTGTTTCTGACTGTGTTGAGTCAAAATGACACAAAACACATGAATCTTAAAAATGATCTTAAAACAACAACATTTTTTAAATATATTTGGCATGGTGTGACTTGTAGCTGACAACAGGCACTGACTTACAATATTGAAATGATGATTGGATATAATTTACAATACTTTTTCTAAAAAGCCATGTATTTAGTGACAATGCATATTCAATTGAAATAAAGTGTGAATTTAGTATTTTTACTTCTTTTTCATTCCGTAATCAGAGTAAATCATGCAAGTTACTGAAACCTCAGGACGCTGTCATGATATTAACGAGTAAGATTTTGGCTACTGACCAATTCTTAATTATTTTATGATTAAACAACATTTCAAATGAAGTATCTAACGATATCCATTTTTTAAAATACATTTTTAAAGGTGTGTCACCTGTTGGGGACAATAGGGACTGGAGAATAAATAAAATTTGCCTGTCTAGAAAAATGAAATTTTAGCTGAATAAAATTTTAACCTTATTAGTGTCTGATCTGTCAACAATGACTGTTGAATTTTCTTCACCTCCCAAACTTATAGAATTTAGATAAAGCTATTTCAAATTCATTTAAGACATGATAAAACTTTAAGGGAGAGTTTTTCTTTCAGCAGAGGCTCAACATATAACAATTTTGTTTTTAGTATAAACAATTCTTAACCCTCTCTGAATGACTCATAATAATACTGTTATGAGAGTAGAGCTTATGTTTCTCTGGATTGGGGTAAAGTTGACCAACTATTTCTTTTTAATGATACTAAAAGGCTTGTTATATCAGAATTTCAATATTACCCATGCTTATAGTTGATTAGCTAGTTTTGGTTGCTGAGTTGTGGTTTGCCAGTATGTATTCTATAGTTTTTTTATATAGACTTATGTTGATAAGATTTTATAACCTCAATATTTTGTATTATACTTTGATTCACTATTGTAAATAATACTCAAGCCATATTAGATATTAGTTTATTTTATTTATTTATAATTTTTGAGTAATATATTATTTTATTCAAATGTTATTCTCAGCTTCTTTTCTTTTACCATTAGCAGTTGTGCACTACGAATTTTATTATTGTTGAAAATTATTTTAAGAATTCTGTGATAAAGATAATGGACTTTTTTTTCATTTAATATGTATCTAGTCCATAAGTGAATAAATATTGGTTGGTTTAATTTTGTAATTCATGCATTTCTTTTATTTAATTTTAAGTCCTAACTTTGTTCTTCATACATAGAGTATTGTTAGTTTCTTGTAATCTTGACTTTAATGGATGTTTCCGAAATTATTACGATTACATTAGGTGTTTCTTCAAGTCAGTGGAATCTGTTTCAAGTGATACAAATTACCAAAATCAACTGTGTTCATTACTAATCATAAATATATTATAAAGTTTATCCTGTCTAAGTTATTGGATAGGAAAGGCTAGTTTCCTAAACTGTGCCAGTAGGAGTGGGGCATTGCGAGTTCACCAGCAGTACAGCCAATATTTGGGTATTTTTCACCTTCACGGGTAATTGTCCTGTATTCAGGTAAATGGGTAGACGTTATACATAGATGTGCTAGTGCAATGTCGCTACAGCCTTTAAACTAATTTTATTAGTTAATAATTAGAGACTTTATCTATTACTACAAGTTTAATTTTACCTAGATATTGAATTTGGAGCCCATGATTGATTAATATTTGCATGGGATGAATATAATTTTTGAACCTTGGGCTGTTACAATTTTAAGGTCTCAAGTAAATTAGTTTTGGGAGTCTGTAGTGGATTGGTGTTAGGGGCCATTGGCGGATTTCTATATTAAGGTCCATTCTGATGTCATTACTGATCAATTTGCAAAAATATTGCTAATGTTCATTTAAAATTTTTTGAGGTTAATGACTTCCATTTTTGAATGAATTATTTATTAAATTTCTTCATGACATGGTACAACGTTTCGGGACCACTGTCTCATATTCATGTACTTTAAAAACCTCATGATTTCCCATATTCATGTACATGAATATGAGACAGTGGTCCCGAAACGTTGTACAATGTCATGAAGAAATTTAATAAATAATTCATTCAAAAATGGAAGTCATTAACCTTAAAAAATTTTAAATGAATTGACTCACCAGACTTCCTAGAGAGATAATCTAGATTGCTAATGTTAATTATATTTTTACAAGTTAAAATTTTTAAATTTATTGATTTGAATTTATTTTTGATTTATACTTTTCTATTTCTTCGAGTTACCATCCAACTGTTGATGAAGTTAAAAAAAACTTTGAATAGAATTGATTTCAAGATCAGAAGTAATAAAAACAAAAACAATACATAAGAAAGATGTTTTCCCACTTATCATTATATTTGGTAAGGTTAATATATTACTATAGTTGACTCACAAGGGAGTCATGACACATAAATACTCATGACAAGTAAATGTAGCAGTTAACGCGACTATTAGTCCACTGACAGTACTGTACTATCAGCTATCACATCCAAACCACTTCATCAATACTGTCATGATAGTAACTATCAAACAGTTGCACCATGATAGTGACTGCGATTTTGGTCACAATAACTGAAACTATAAGATTGCTCACTGTCAACTCATATACGAGTGATAGTTAACGTGACAGTAGCTTCATTGCATACTACCAACTATAAACGAACTAATGCGACAGAACAATCACACAGCTACAGTTATAACGATTCTCCAAGAGCAGGTATTTTTTGGTCGAGTGAATCGCTCATGACTGTAACTAGCAAACAGTTACACCATCATAGTTACTGCAACTGTACTTTTTATAATAAGTTATATATAATAGGTAACAAATAGAAATATATAAATTTAACCACTTCTCTTCAAATATAATTTAAAGATTATTATAACTTTTTAACCTTTCGAGAAAATAAAAGAAATTTTCAGTATAATTACAGCTCATTCCATGGTCTGCTGTTCAAATCTACTAGCTAATAGTAAGTGACAAAAGCTTGGAATGAAGAAGAGAAAGATTTTATTTAACAGGTACAATGTTATACATTCAGCTTAAGGTGTCTGTACCATTATAGACTTTATTTTATTTTTCTTGTTATACCAATCAATATGGCTTCAGTGTAAAATTTTGTAAACAATATATTTTAGAACACAACTTTCAGGTTTTGGTATACTCAATATACATTTATAAATAATTGGATAAAACCTCAGGTTGAAATACCACAATTTATTTATACATAATAAAAATTATTCAACGAAAACAGGGTAGTGAATAAAATGCTCATTGGACAAAACAGTAATAAAAAAACTGGAACTTTATACATCATCTGAAAAAATAATAAAATTGTGGTTCCTGCGAGTTTTCTAAACAGTCTTTCTATATATTGTGAAATCAATAACAAATGAAGATTCACAACAGTATGGTAGTGGTTTCAGCATTTAAGTAACAATAGTTCCTTCATAACAAACATACTTATTTATAAAATAATGAACTGGAAGAATACCTTATTTGACAAATATATAAGAAAAAAAAACAATTTTGAAATTTAAATTTTATTTATCTGGTTTATCATTAAAAAAAAATAACAAAATAAAAAGGGAAAATAAACGAAACCAGCCAGCTATAAAATATGTGACTAGATACATTTATAAAACCAGGAATTGATACATATATATTTCTTCTCTTTCGAACAAAACAAAATATGGAACAATGACTTAATGTTAGCAGAAACCAATATTTAACAACATTCACACGTAAACATTCAAATGACCCACAAATTTTGTTAACTATAATTACACACTACTATTTACACACACTAAGCAGTCTAACTCCTTCAATTCTTTAATTTAAAAAAAAAGAAAGAAAAATTAAAAAGAAATAATAATCAAATTCTTTTTGGCCCGTGATAGCTGAATAATATACATTTTATCAAAGGCCTTTCATAACTATTTACAAAACTTAGGAGTGAGCCTGCGTTAGAACCTGGCCCACCCGAATATCACAGGGGCGAAAACTGCATTCATTAATGCATTTCAAAATATTTTAAAATCAATTACATTTATACAAAAATATTAAAAATTCTTTTCAATTTGACTTTAACTATATTATAAAAAGTGCACACATGAATTCCATGGGCCAGGCAATTTATTCCAATTTTGTGTGCATTCCACTAGTTTTTAGCCTATACTACTTACAAAGTCTCCCAAAATAAATACAATTTAACAATACCATATTTTAAGTATAGCCGATACTCAATTACTGTGAAAATTCTCCTTGAATGGCACTTTGTAAATAAGGCCATAACCATGAACAATAAGTCTTTAATTTATATTTAATTTCTTCAATCAATGAATTCATACAATCCAAACGAAATATACGAAGTGATCTTACATATATATACAATGCATATGTATATACCAGTATAAATACATACACAGGAGAATGTTCACAATGGATGGAGATGACAAATCTTTAATTACACTTAACAGTAAAATTATTTTAGGGCAAGCTTAACAAATTTTACACATATATATCATATTTACACATTTGCCCATAATACACATATGAATTAAACATAAATTAACTGTTTGAATCAGACAATATTACAAAATCCAATGATTTTAGAACAAGCTGTATCAAATCAATTTTTATAACAATAAAATTTACACTGTTTACATTTATTTTCTTTCCACTTCCAAGTCCAAAAACTAAAAATAAAATAAACCAACTTATCTGACAAATAAAAAGGAACATAGTTACAAATTTACAGTAAAAGGCAAGGATCTGATAAATAAACCACACAAAATGGGTGCTCCATTTTGGAGTCCAAGCCAAGTTGGTATAAAACAAAATATATATTTTTTTATTATAATTACTTTAAATTATTATTTAAATGGACTCTAAAATGAGAAATGAAAATTTAAAAAAAAAAAAAAAATACAAAAATTAATTACATATTCTACAAAGAAATGCATTTAATGCAAAGATAAAAATTCAAACCGAAAATTGTATTTCGGGAAAATTTCAATCATAATTTACAAAACAAAACTGTGCCCATAAGTCAGTCTGTGTTAGTAATATTAGTCATTAAGCAGAGCAGGGCATATGCTTTATCTATGCTGTGTCGTTCTTCTAACTGCCTTTCTTACCCTCCTCACTTCAGGAACTTCTCCTGTGCTGTTTGGAACAGCTGTTGCCCTATACATAAAGAAAAAAAAATCAACAATATTCATTAAATATTATAATTATTACTGCTTAAATCTTTTTATATTATTTATTAAATATGACCTGGAATATTTATAACATCAAACCAGGAACATAGAGAAGGTTGTAGAAATTATTAAATGATAGAACTTCTGTGATAGATTGCTCGGTATAAGAAAGTCATTGATGAACTACCTTGGAAGCCAAAGAGGAATTTTGTAAAGAAAAATCAGCTTATTAGATGCAAAATAAATGATAAAATAAAACATAATATTTATTAGTTTTTTAATAATATTGATTAGCAGTTTTAAATTTTGTTTTTTCACTAAAGGTGAATTAATGAATATAACTATAAAAAAGAGTAAGTTTAGACATGTTCACACTCAGGCTAGAATAGATTGGTTATATGCAGGTATTGCGGCCAACAGAATAAGGATAGGCATATAGGTTATACACATGGACATAATTATTATTTTTTTTTTTACATTAAATAATTAACTTTTTCTGGAAGATCCATGGTTGATGGTGTGTGATAATAAAAGGAAGAGGGTCTGAGTGTGGTAAAAGAAAAAAAAAACTTGAATAGTTGTAAAACTATTTAATATGAGCCAATGTTTGGCTCCACGTTGCAGGACTTCAT
>NW_027116001.1:489283-526690 GCF_000696795.3 Halyomorpha halys | reverse complement strand
CACAAAGATGAACAATAAAAGCTAAAATTAACAATTTTTCAAAAAACCATTTCTATTCTATTTATTATATAACATTATTTTCTTTTATAATTATAAAAACTTTGACTAAATTAATTATATATTATATAAAAAACCACATTAAAATTAAAACGCTAATTTATTTATAATATCCATATAATGTGTGCCTAATGAAAAGAAAATTATTTTATAGTCTATATGGTTGTTATCATAATGGAAGATAACCTTCAGAAAGGTAATTATTCTCCTAAAATGTATGACCATTAGGAAGTTTTACTCATTAAATGACATTAATATTATAATATATTAGCAAGAATGACAAATAGGAGAAAATTATATGTCATATATAGGTTTTTTGTTATCAACTAAATAATTTATAAATAGTTCTTTCAGTGTATATGATATATTAGTGTTGTTGTAAGCACATGTTTATGGTTTTGTTTTTTAGCAGCCTGAAGATGGGGGAAATCTCCCGAAACGTTGCTGATGATATGAAATAAATTATTGTATTTTAATAAGGAAGAATTTTTGTCATTCACTAAATCCATTTTAAAAAAATATATATATATTTAAATCCTTTTTTTGTTTATAATATAGTTATTAATTAGTTTTATATACAAATGAAAATAATCACTAGATTTGATCTATGCCCAAGTTCAATATACATATTTTAATTAAAACAACTGAAGTGTGCTATCATCTCACATGCAAGCTCTCCAGCTAGTTTATTACTACAGATTTTTTCATGGCATATTGCTGTCAAGCGCAAGGCTCCATTATTGCCTCAGAGGCCCCTTTATTTATCACCTTCAGGAAGTATTTACTAACATCTTCAGCAGCAGTTTCGGACATATTTACTAGTTTGAAACCACTTGCGGACAAGTGGTGGAAAGACATTTCATTATTCAATGGAACATATATGTTTTCTGTGTCAATGGTTCTTTTGACAAATATATACAATATATTGTCATAACTTCATTAATTTTTCTTTAGGTTATGATGTATTGATCTCAATGCAGCTTTGTTCTTTCCTTTTTGTTTAGCAAATAAATATAATGCAGATATTTTATGTTTATGTACTGATTAAACCTTGCATGTAGTGACTGAAGTTTTTTTCCATCACCCACAGTAGGAGAACCACTTCATATACCAGAAATGACTAAGTATGGGGAAAAGTAAAGAAAAAAAAGTTTTTCCACTAAAAACTTAGTTTTTCAGAGTAGACTAGATATACTATGGTGTAGTTTGTAAAAAAACAAACACTTTATACTACTTTAACCTCCCTAGGTATGTTATATTCTTGCAGGTACAATTTAACAGAATACATTTGCTTGATCATCCTACCATTAGCCTTGGATAGGTTATTCTAAAAGACACGATTACATACTTAAATTTATGCCTCCATGAAAAGTGTTAAACACTACTTACATCTAAGTATATCAAAACAAAAATGGACTTACGAAAAAGAAGGTGTAGCACCACCAGTGAAATTAAATGATGGCTTTGCATTTGGATCAAAAACAGGAGCGGAGTTTGAAGGTGCAGCAAATCCACCAAATGCAGGTGTAGTAGCTGCACCAATACCAGTACTCTGAAATATAAATAATAAATGTAATTAATTTTTGGGAAAAAGAGATACTATAATATAAACACCATCTCACAGAAAAGGTCAATTACGGATTCTGTTCAAATGATTCTTTAAAAAAAAAATCTAACTGCCTAATATAAACTTATTAGGAGAAACCAAAAATATGTTTCAATAACGCCAAAAAATAATTGTAATTACAAGATGATGTGTGCTAACAGTATACCACCAATTTGTTTTGGCTTGATAATTTCCACGAGCTGTATAGTAAAATTGATCTAAAGAGTTCTAAAATAGCAAAATCTATCCAGTTATAACTGTCTTGATAAAAAAATAAAATTCTAGAAAAAATTATAATTTTTTTAAGAAAATAAAAATCTCAGGCTAAAATGGACCCCTTCTTATAGGGCAATGTATATAGGCATATGTAAATAATGTTGATATTAACAAAATCAATCAGTTTGGTGAACTGTACCATATTATTCCAGCAATAGGATTTGAGAAGAAAGAAAAGTTATATATATAGGCGGCTTTGATTTGTTCCCATAATATAAAAATCAATCAGAGTAAGAACATAAAATGTGGCTTCCATGATCAAACAATAGTTTTGAAATCATTTGGGCGAATTTATGATGCCTACAAAGCTTCTACTTGGTCCCAAAAATCTCGAGCTTTCTGGCAATCTCATCAATATCATTTTGGCAAGGAGTATATTTTGTTGCATTTTTCCCAACCCATTTACTTTTTAAATGCTTTAGCTTTAATCATTCCACTTGTTTCCTAAAACGCACTATGAACAGTTATTTCAAAGTACGTATCCTCACAAGATTAATACATCCTCAGCTTATAATCATAAAAATGTTAAAAAAACTAATGAAAATTTTCAGGTTCACCTGTAGACAAAAGGAGGGTCCACTGTAGGGAAAAAAAATTCTTTATGGTTCCTTTAGGGAAGACGTCAACTTTTGGGACACTTCCTCCATTATTTAACAAAAATAATAATAAATTTTTTACTGTCACTTAATTACGATAAGAAACATTATTTACTGATAAAACAAATTCCCTTTTACATTCTTTGGAGGAAAAATATAGACTTGACTAAAAAAATAAAATAAAATGAATAGCTATAGTTAAGTCTATAAAATGGTGCTAAAGTTAATTGATACCATCATCAAAGAATGAAATGAAGATAGATAACAGCATCTTGATAGGATTAAAAGATTCATATCCAGATCTAACTTTTTTTCTCATTTAAAAAATCAAAATAAGACAAAGTAAAACCCTACCTGAGGAGCAGCAGTGAATGTGAAGAATGAGGGTGGCTGCTGCTGTGGCTGAGGTGGTGCACCAAAGACAAATGGTTTAGGTTCTGACTGTTGACTAAACAATGAAGGTGCTGGAGGAGCCTGTTGTTGTTGCTGTTGATTAAACATTGGCATTCCTGAACTGGGCTGCTGGCTACCAAATGGTTCGGCGGGAGCAGGTGCCACAGCATTGAATGTGAACTGCCCTCCTTGGTTACTTTGTGTATTTCCCATAAAAGAAAATGGTTTGCTTTCAGTTTCCGGAGGCTTGAAGCCAGCAAAGGATCCTCCAAAAATATTTTGCGTATTGGAATGTTCATTGTTAGCAAGGTTAACAGTATCACTAGGCGGTGCACTAAAGCTAATTGGTTTAGATGGTTCACATATAGGTGGTTTCAAAACAGCATTGGGCTCAGTACTGCCAAAGATAAATGCATTCGAAACGGGCTCTTTGGCAGGTTCCTTGGATGCAGTGGAATTATTTTCGAATGGAGATTTAGTTGGGAAAGCGAAATTTGATGAACCATCATTATTTTTTGATATTACACTACCAAATATTGAAGAATTTGTATCATTGCTGATATGCTTTTCAGAAACCAGGGGCTTCCCAAAACTAACTTTTTTCTTAAGAGGCTTTTCATCATCAACAGAAGTATCATCTGTTTTACTTTCTTTGGCATTACTTCCAAAGGAAAACAAATTTGTAACTACAGGTTTTGGTGCTTCACTTCCCTTAGGTTTATCGGAGTTCATGAAAGTGAATGTAGGTTTACTTTCATTGTTAGGCTTAGATTCACTGGTTCCAAATTTGAAAATGGGACTAGTGGTTTTCTTTTCATCAGGCTGACTGCCAAATGTAAATTGAGGTTGAACAGCACTAGTTTCTATTTTCTGAGCATTTGAATTCAAGCCTATCTGAACATTTGAAGCAGATGCCAAATTCGTATTTGGAACTCCAAAAGAAAATGTTGGTTTAGGCTTTTCCACCGGATTGGATCCAGGCTTAGGTGCATTACATGCCACACAACTGCTGACATCATTCTTGTTCTGAACTAGACAGGTATTGCATTCCCACTTATCATTGGATTTTTTAAATGAATTAATAAGAGGTGGAAATGAGGCATTGGTTTTTGGCACTGAATCACTTTTCTGGTCTGTTCCAAACTTGAAAACAGAACTTTTCACTTCTTCATTAGAACTTCCAAAAGAGAACTGAGCTGGCTTCTCGTTGGAACTATCATTTTTCTGCGCATTTATATTTGATCCAAATTGAAAGCCACCGGTTTCATTTGATGCAGCAGGAATCCCAAAAGAAAATGTAGGCTTAGGTTTCTCAGGAGGCGCGGAGCCAGGTTTTGGAGCACTACATGCAACACAACTAGTAACATCAACTTTATTTGGTACCAAACATGTATTACACTCCCACTGTCCTTGAGGTTTTTTAATAGAATTAACCATGGGTACAAAATTGGTAGTAGTTTTAGTCAGATCGGTTTTACTTCCATTAGAAGAAAATGTAAATGCAGCAGGAGCAGAAGTTAGAGTATTGACAGGGTTCTGAGGTTTTCCACTTTTAGGAGTGGAACAAGACACACAAGCATCAGATGAATTTTTATTCATGACGAAACATTCTTTACATTCCCACGTATCAGCAGGTTTCTTATAACCCTCAAATCCTTTTAGAGGAGCATTAGTAGGTTTGCTTCCTTTTTCTAAGCTATTAGATTTGTTTTTATTTTCTGAATTATCAACTGTTGCACTCTTTTTTTTTTCTAATTTAGTTTCAGATGCTTTGTCTTTAGAATGTTTGATAGATTCAACAGAATTTTCACAAGAACATTTACCTTTCTTTTTATCATAATTCACTTTACATTTACTACACTGTAAACTCTTTTCAGGATGTTTTATTGTTTCGATTTTTTCCGAACTTGCATTATTTTTTTTAAATACTTCCAAAATGCTACCGGTTTTCATTTCAGGAGACTTTTTCAATTCAAAGATTTTTACAGGTTCTTTTTTAGGAATAGATTCAATAGATTTCCTTTTAAGTTTAAAGTTTGGAGAGTGTACTTTCATTTTAGGAGTGTTTATTTTGTTGAGATTGTCACTTGAAGGAAATTGATTTTGAGATGAAGGAGATTGAGGTATTTTCTTATTTAGTTCAATTGAAGCAAGAGGTTCACTAAATTTAAAGTCACTCACTTGCAAATTTGGAATAACCTTCTCCGAAGAAATCTGTTCTAAAATTTCAGGATCTGAAAACTTAAATTTTGGTAAACTTTGTGAAACTGCCACTGTATCATTTTTTTGAGAACTAAATTTAGCTTCTGTTGAAGCTTTTAAGTCAAATTTGGGCAAAGATGTAATTGTTAGCTGCACATTAGGAAGATTCAATTCCGGTACTCTTTCTGTTTCCAGTTCTTCATCTTTTTGACGTCCTTTAATACTTCCTACATGTCCTTCTTTTGTGCTTTCAGGCCTGTGGAAAAAAAATAGTTATGTACTATATTTACATGAACACATACAACAAAATAAATAAATACACATTTACATAAATTAGTAAAAAGTATATAAGTTAATTTAAAAAATAGATAAACACCATCATATCGAAAAAAATCATTATAAAAAATTCACATAAGCAAATTAGTAAACAAAGAAAATATTAAAATTTTACTTTACTTTTAATACTTTGTCAGGAATTTCTTTTGTTAATAGGCACTATATTCTTTTAAGATGACAATATATTGTAAGAATAATATCTAAAGAAGGAAGGTCGGATGTGTTGTACATAGTTGTATGTTTTTTGTTTTATTTATTTCTTTAAATATACACGTACACACATATATATTTTGAAACTTCCTTGAATACACAAAAACTACAGGAGTACAACAATCAGACAACTTATTTTATTTAACTTCCCAAAATCTCCTTGAGTACAAATAAGTGGAAAAGAATAATTATAATTATAAAATGGGGTTTCCTTTATTGGCTATCCTATTTTTCTAAAATACAGAACTGTTTATAAATAACTTAAGTTCATTCAATCTTGAAGGTAAGAAAATTTGAAAAAATAAAGTTTGTCATCACAACTTGGAAACTTAAGAAAATAAAAATAAATAAAAAAGGTCATCAACTGGACAGATTTAATGTGAATTTTTAAAAAACCACAGCAAGCCAACTTAAGTGAGATACATGTGAATAACATATTAACTGAATAATATGTTGGAAATAATAAATAAAAAACATCAATTAAAAAAAATTATACAAAAATTACACACTAATTCTGTATTTAATTTCAGTTCTAGTGTTGTTTTACTTATTAAATTTATATATTTTTATTTATTAAAAAAAAAAAATAGATGAGATAAAAAATAAGAAAACAGTAAAATTCATCAGCTATAGGTTAAAAAGAAAAAGGATAAATCTAAACAGAATATCACTGATTAGTACCAAAACAATGATAAAATATCAATGGAAAAAGCCAATAGTTAAATAAAGTGAAGACCAAAATAAAAATGATCTTTAAACTAGATAACTATGTAAACTGCATATTCGTATTGAAAAAAAAACAACATAAAACAAGGCACTGGTCAAATATGATCATACAAATATAAAATTGGGTACATACAATTACAAATATAAAATTGGGTACATAAAATGACAAATAAATATTTCAGTAATAAGAAAGATTTAGCAAGGATGATGGATAAAAATAGTGTTTATTACAGAATAGACTGCAATAAATTCGATCAGATATATAACAAAAAAAGCTAAAAACGCCTATTACAGTATGACTTTGAAAATTCACAAATTTCAGACAATGAAAAGGAAAAAAAAAAAATGAAAGAAGCCATTTAATTTACAATAAATATAAATAGTGTAGGAAATTTAAACAACCACTATACGGCGGTTATAAATAAACTAAATATAAAATGATATGAAAATTGAAATATTTCAACATTTATTCAGATATAAATCCAAATAATTATTCAAAAAGAGCAAAATAAATAAATTGATTGAGTTAAATAAATGGAAAGTAAGGAAAATAGAAAACAAATTTAAGATTAGTACAAAGCTAAGTCCATTTAATGCAAAATGAAAATGATATTTTAATAGGTAGAGTGGTTACCTTTTCACTAAGAAAAAGATTTTAACTAAAGTGACAAAATAAATTTTATATGGATAAAAAAGATGGAAATTAAACCTAAACCAGAATAGTAAAAACAATAAAATATTGTTGTATTTGATAATGTTAAAGTTACATAAAAATAGAATCTAAAGACAAAGGAGTACTCCAAAATGTCGATAAAATAAAAAAAAAAAATCTTGTTTATTTTAATAAAAGTTTTTGAAAAGTAGTTTCTATAATTTAATAGCTAGATTATTAAATTGAGACTTACCAATAAGAGACCAAGGTATATAATCTCAATATTATTAATAAAATTAAACCTTACCTTAAGGAATATTCTGTATTGGTTGATGGAGCAGGCATAACCTGTTTAGGAACAGCTGGAACTGACAACCCAGGTGCTGAGGTCACCATTACCGCTGCAGCTGTTGATGTTGAAGGCTGAGGTTCAGTTTCTGAAGTTATAGGTTTGCTCACTACTTCACGTCGTTTTAAGCTCAGTAGCTCAGGCATGCTTGGAAAGATGAGTTCCTCATAGGGTTGGGGTGGTTTTCTCTTACGTAGATTAGTTCCTTCAGTTCTAACTGGTATCTTTTTAGCATCTAACACCTATTGACAAAAAAAAGTTTGAAATTGAACAAGCTGAGATTCTGCAAATTTAGATATCATTGTGACAGAAAATCACAAATACCACAAGTACTAAGGATAAAATATCTCCCTTTGATCTTTATCAAATTATTAATCCACCATTTTAAGATAACCTTCCATTAACGTTGAAAAATAAACATTATTACCATCCACTTTCTTATTTTAAGATAGTAGCTAATTACAGATTTTTCATTCATATATACATAGGGCATTTATGCACTATCTATTACGCACTGAGTTTAAATGTTATCTGATGCAATTACTTTTTTAGCTCGATTAATTGCATCATTATTTTTGTTAAATTTTGATATTACAAACTCCTTCATTACTGAACACAAAGCCAAACAATATTACTGAAAAATTGGTGCAAAGTAAAGCACCTATAGCTATTGCAACCTACTTTTTAATAAATGAGCAAATTTCAAGATTAGAGAATTAATTAGGTGTTTGCTATCAGTTGATACTCTCCCATTGAACAGAGAAGCAGTCAGGGATATTCATATGATAAAAATTTGAAGCTCGAGTGCTTACAGGAAACGATTACGATGACAGAGCAGGAATGGTATAATAGTAATACTACAAATGTATTACATACCGTAAGAAAGCCGAAAGTTTTAGATAACATAATATTTGATGCAGAAAGTCATAGAAGACTGAATATGATGAAAACGCATTAATAAAAGGTCTGTTTAACCACGACTTTTAACTGGTGGGAACAAACACAATTTCGCCACTTGATAACAATGGCCCATTATCATAGTTATTAAATAATAACTTCTTTAATTTCACTCAACCTATATTTGAACCCTTTGTTTTCATAGATATTTAATAGAGAGGATTATTAAATCTAAATTTACTCAACTGGAAACAGTTGTGATTGGAGTAAGTCAATATTCTGAATTCTGTCATCTGAAAGATTCATTTGGAAAATTAGTGCAGGAAAGTATTGTCACAGAGAATAATATAAAAATAGCCGTTCTGAAATGCAAGAAAGTAAATTCAAATTCAAAGTAGGGTGGTAAGTGAACGCTGTGTGATGCGGCCCTGACACCAGATTTTTCTTTTAATTTTAAAACCCAGGTAGGTAGAATTTTAATTTATTTATAATTATGAGAGATAGTTGACCGTGGTTCATTTCCTTAAGTAAGTTATTGTACCCGCTTTTTCAATTACCTATGCCTACATTTTATTTCCCGCTTCTCTCATTACTTCATTTTATTAATTCTATTTTGTAAAACTATTCATTGTATGTGTAAAATTATTTTGTTTATACTTTCTTTTTATATTTTTTTTATTTTTCTATACTTACTGTGGTTGTTATCTTGTTTTGTTTTTAGCCCTGAAGAAGGCTAGAAACTCTAGCCGAAACGTCGGCACATTAAAATAAGTTAATCATACTTATTTGTTAGATTTATTTTTTATTATTATAGTTGTTTGAGAGTGGTTTAGTTTCTTTTTAAACAATTTTGATCTCTTATCTCTCAACTTTATTCTTTTTAACATCCGACGTTTCGACCTCTCAGGTCATTCTCAAGGATTCCTTATTCTGTCTGTATTCCTTTTCTTTCCTTAAATTCATTAATGCCGGCTAATTGCCTTTGTCCCAATATTTTCTTCTATTAAATTATTTCCTAAATTTAAACATTTTAATAACAACTTTTATGTTCTTTAACAAACCCCAAACAGAACCTACTTTCAACAGCTTGAACTGCTGAAAGTAGGTTCCCTACTTTCAACAGCTTGAACTGCTGAAAGTAGGTTCTGTTTGGGGTTTGTTAAAGAACATAAAAGTTGTTATTAAAATGTTTAAATTTAGGAAATAATTTAATAGAAGAAAATATTGGGACAAAGGCAATTAGCCGGCATTAATGAATTTAAGGAAAGAAAAGGAATACAGACAGAATAAGGAATCCTTGAGAATGACCTGAGAGGTCGAAACGTCGGATGTTAAAAAGAATAAAGTTGAGAGATAAGAGATCAAAATTGTTTAAAAAGAATACTTATTTGTGTTTCATTGACCGCACCCCCAACCATCTTCTCCTCATTTAATTCTTAAGTTTTAAAATAATGTAAATATGACTTTTGATGAAGATACTGTTGACTGTAGATGTAACTGAGAAGATGCTCGAGTGTGTGGGCAGGAAACAAAAACACAGTAAGATGTAATAATTTAGTAGTGTGCCTTATTAATGTTTGCTAATTTTTTGGCTTAATTTAAAGGTCTTATCAAGGTTGAACCGACAAGTAAGATATAGTTTTATAGAACAGATATAATTTTCTATTTTGGCAATCATTTTATTATTAATAGTGATATTAATATATATTATGAATATTAATAATATTTAAGCCTCATTCAAAAAGTTCTTAAAGCTAGAATTAGTTTGGATAAGAATCTAAGCATGAAATTGGTATTAGGAGTAAATCATTGACATTTACTTGTATTTTCCATAAATCTTGTGATATATTAGAACTTACTGGTGTAGAAAACTGTTCCAGTGCTTTAAGTATTCT
The DNA here is from genome assembly GCF_000696795.3 of Halyomorpha halys. NCBI lineage: Eukaryota > Metazoa > Arthropoda > Insecta > Hemiptera > Pentatomidae > Halyomorpha > Halyomorpha halys. Next base: position 516,495 of record NW_027116001.1, on the reverse strand, counting down.
TAGCGCTGAGGTTCCTATGGTGTCCCTCTGTAGGGTAGGGGATGCAGTAACATTTACAACCCTTGCTTTTGGCTGATCCACAGTCAGGACACGGGCAGATGCACCACCATATGTTGTTTCTCCAGGGTAAAAACAACTTTCGTTTAAAGATGCTCTAGGTCTCAGACCACTCTGCAATTTAAAATAAACAATCACTTGATAGTAAAATAAATGAAATTAGATTCAGATGTAGTGCAAATAATATCCCAAAGCATTCATGAAAAACATAGCACAAGAATACTTATAATAACTCCAAAATAATAATATTTAAAGAAATAATTAAAAATTAATTTGGACTAAATATACATTTCCCTCTACCCCTTCACCATTACTGTAATAAGGAAATATAAAACTTTCAATCGGCTACCATTTTGGAACAAAGAAAGTAATCAATCTGTATATTAAATGTATATTCAAAATGTTACATTAATGTCTAAAGTGATAACTACATAAGTTCTCCATCAAATTAAAAATTGATCTTAGTTTCTTAAATTATAATAGAAGTTCTTTGGGCAAGAATGTAATAAACCACATGAATTAAATTTGTCCATGGACCAGTTCAAAAAAATTCTGCAACTCTTGTATTATGCTTTACCGTAACCATAATATTATTGGTAAATGTGTTGTAATTATGCTCTAAGACAAACTACCACAATAAATAGCTTTGTAGAAAAACAAAGGAGTAGTTTGCACATAATTCTAATTGTCTAGAAAATTGTGAATTGTCACATTCTTGTCCCAATCCAATCAGATTTAAGATCTTTCAATAAAAATCACCAGGAATTCACAATCAAACTTAGTAATTATAAGACTTTAATCATTTTTAGCTTCAAAACTTAAAATTTTATCTACAATGTTTCTAATACGGTAATATTAAAATCTTATAATACCTTGTTTAAAGGGTTCCTAAAGACAAAAGTATCAAAACTCGGTTGGGTAGAGTTGACTGTACTTGAACTAGAGAGATTCAAACTTGATCTTTTATTAGCATTCTTCTTTACGTCAACCACAGGAGTTCTTTTCACAAAAGCTAAACAATAAAAAAATTTCTTTAAAATTATACCTAAAAGGTGTGAATATACTAACTAATTAATTCAGACATTTGAAGTATTGATGTTATTTGAATAATATACAAAATGATATAAGGGTGAATTAGATTTCTATAAAGGTATGTTAAGATATGGAACAGAGCATTATAATGCAATATTATCTCATATCATATTTGCCACACCATAATGTTGCAGTGTGACACTAGGACATAGGGCGACAGCTCATCATCAAAGATATGTTGTCCAGTTATATCGTGCATCCTACAAATTGATACTTAGTTCTGTCATACAATTGTGTATACCGCTATTGTATTAGATGTTTCTTCCTTTTTACTACATAGTCAGTGCGAATAAAGCCAATAGCAGTGATGATTTTGCCCTTAACTATGACCTCACAAATTGTTCACACCTGTACAAGTTTTTAACAACCACTGATAGATAGAATAGGTAGGTGCTATTAATCAACATATGTTACACATTATAGAATATTTGTTATGGGCTTGTCCTGTTACATTACAATTCTTTGTTTCATGCCTGAAACCACTTTCATTATATATTATATATCACTATGGAAAAACAAACAGTCATCAAAAAGACATTAAAATTGGAGAATAGATATTCCATTAGGAACAAATTAACTGCACCCTATGAGATAACTTGTAGCCTGTGTTGTTCATCGGGATGCCCACTTTAAGTTTCCTCATAGTTTTTTTACTTACAATATTTATCCAGCAACAACAAAATTTAAACAAATTGTGGAACAGGTTGTTATACAACTTTATATAAATTTGAAGTTGGCAGCTAACTGTTAAAACTATGAGGTAACTAGTGGGCAGCCTAAGCTATGTAATAGATGAGACAGAAGAATTGGTGATGGCAGTGCACACGCGGGAGATATCGGACAGAGAGGGAGAGAAAAATCATATGTTCTGTCATTGGTTGTTTTTTAATGAATGGACATTGATGTTAAGTCTAGTGTATTTTTTGGTTTCTCTGTGAGCTAAGTCAAGTTTAAAAACTGTGTATTGAAAAGTGATCTTTCTCTCTTTCTGCCACGACCAGCTGAGTGGAAGTACGTACGTGTTATTATTCACCTTTGGACATAGATAACAATTGTATGTATTTTAATTGTAGGTTAGATTATAAGTTAGTAATAAGTACATAGATATATATTTAGGGATAGGGTAGATATAATTAGTATAAGATAGGATAGGGCCTTTGTTAGTTAAGGTTGTTCATTTTAATTTACAATTAGTTTACGTAAATCTGTACTTCAATAAACATTAATAACACATGTTTCTTGTTGTGGATATGTAAGTTAAAACAATATTAATTAACCTTGCAATTTGAATACACTACAGCAAGAACGCGAACTATGAGTTAACTAGAAGTGGACAGCCAATATTTTAAATGATTTTTTCAAGCATCATCATACAATCATGCCCATATGCAATACCTGTTTATCTGAGTATGCCAGATCATTTTACCCAATTTCAAGACAATATCGAAAGTTGTAACCATGCATAATACTATCATCAGACTAACTCCAGGATTTAAGCTGATAGATAATACAAGGAGAGGGATATTAGGATTTTATTACATTGAAACAAAAAGTCAAAAATGTAGACAAAGAGTCGCCAACTGTAAGAAATCAAAACTAAGGAGTTGATGTTATAAATAGATATTTAAAAGCACATAATAATAATAATGGAATAGATCTTAAATATAAATATAAACAAACCCAGAAACACATTTTCAAACTTTGCATTCCAGCAGCAAAAATGTTTTCAAAAGCTGAGATGTCATCCAAGCCCTAATATTAAAACCATATTGAAATAGTAGGTTTCTGACCAAAAACAGTGGGAATGTTTTTGCAAGTACACTCCTGAATATAACTATCATAATATATTTCAGAAATGATTAAAGCTTCATGTATTTTAAGAATATTAGTTTTGTCTTCTCTTTGGTTAGTTCCAATAAGTACTCTCAATATCTGCAACCAATAATAATCCAATAAACCAATGCAATCAATAATCTTCTTAATTAATATACCTCTTGATAGTTTTATGTGATACTCCCATGAAATGTTGATAAATAACAAATTCAGAAATTTATTGGTGCTAACAAATTAACATTATTCAGTTCAAAATTTACTTCCCCTTCCATTTTCACTTAAAGCAATACAGTTTCTATTTTTTTATATGTATATATAGTTGACCGTAAAAACTTAAATATAAGAAAATGGTCAGGGTTGCGGTAAAAAAAGAACAAATAGTTTATAACTATTTTAATGTCGGATGTTTTGCCCCACTTTGCAGGGCTTCATCGGGGCTGTTCAAAGCGAAGTTTATTTAATCTTTACTTTAAGACATTTATTTAATCTCTTACTTTCTTTTTTCTTTGCTTTTTTTTTTCATTCATTTATTTTTTTCCCTATTGTTTTTGTTTTATGTACGTCTTCTGTATTTTTTAACTGTATATTTTACGTATTTTTAAATATAAGAAGATGGTCAGGGTTGCGGTCAAAAAAAGAACAAATAGTTTATAACTATTTTAATGTCGGACATTAAAATAGTTATAAACTATTTGTTCTTTTTTTGACTGCAACCCAGACCAGTCTCTATTTTTGTGTCAATATATGAATTGAAAGAAATTTATGTGGATTTAAAACATGATTTTCAGGGTCTTGATTTTATCTGGTCTTAATTTTTTTAACGAGAGAAGTCAGGACCTACATGGTTTCAGTTGAAAATCTTCAACAACCAATGTTAGCCTGGTATATTCTCAATATCACCATCCGAACACACTGCTCCAATTTCCCATTGGAATAATTTCTTCTAAATTGTCACGTGTTGGAAAAATACAGTCATGCAACCAGGGTGTGATTTTTTAATGACTCCATGTATCTTTTATAGTCAAATAATATAAAAAAGCATTATTGCTTTTGTTAGACAGCATTTCTAACAGAAGTAAGGCAGAAATGACTCAATAAATATTTAATCCTACAATTATTCATCATACTTATAATGATGTTTGATCTGAATTCCCAGAGGTAGATTTGTTGATTTCATCTGCTTTCAAAAGGACTTTTGTAAGAGCTCCTAGCTAAGACCAATTTTTCAAGGAAAATTACTCTGAATCCCCCCCCCCCCCACTCAATCAGTTTTCATGAGAAATTGATGGGAAGCAATTGTATACTACTGATTTACTGACAAAATAAAAGATATAGCTTCAGGGTTGGATGCTGAGTCAGCTACAGTTACATATAATTGGAAAAATTTGACTTTTATAGCAATTTCGGATTCATCACTCACTATATCTTGGATTAAATTACTGGCAATGCTATAAGTAAAAAATATAAAACTTATTGAAGCAATTTCGCAAAATTGTAAATGTCTCAAGAAAAATAGAAACAGAATCCAGATGAACTGTAATACGTCTTAAAAACAATTTCCATGTTCTAAAAAGACATGCTGTTGATGTCAAAAAGGCAAACCTTATAGACAATTGGTCTCAAGGTCCGATATGGTATATTTTTTTAAGACTGAAAATTTTAAAATGCATAATTTCCCAGATCGGTTTATGAAATGTATATATAAATGGATTAAATAATTGAACTGAATTTAAATATTTCTTACAAATTTATTATAAATTATATATGTGCTCATTTGGCATTTATAATTACAAGAAAATTCTAGTCCTACAGGTCTCTCAAGTGATTATTTTTAATAATTAGAAATCTGTGAAAAAGCAATACTAAAGATGCATCATGTAGTAATCATTATAGATAAGAACCTCTGGTGAAAAGACAATGTAACTTTTCAAACATAAAAAAATAAAATAAATAAAGGACATAAAGTACTGAAGACTTGTTAAGAAAATTAATGAAATAAGCTTCAAGATAAAGAGAAGACAAAATATTTACACCAGAATACACCCAATTGATAAGCTGAATGTAGATGGAGGAAAAGGTTAAACAACTTTGAGATGCCAATTATTTATTTTAATACTTTATCAGCAAATTATATTAGACTTAGTTATAAAAAAAACTTGAAAAGAATGTCATTTTCTGTGTCAAAAATAAGAATTTTAGAAAGCTGATGAGGGTATATGATTTACAGCAGTATTAAGCAGTCATCACTGGAGCAGCATTAACCAGAGATTGCTATGCTAATCAAAACATTCAGTGACCTGAATCTAAGTGATAGATTAGAAATCTAATTCAGTATAAGTCCTTTGCAAGATTATCACAGTACAGGGGAGAAAGAGAAAGGAGGAATCACTCGAGAAAACTAGTCAGACAATATAACACAAGACACGTGGGAGCCCTTGAAGTTCATTTCTGCCCTGGAAGTACTATCTCAACAGTTTGACAGGGCTTGTTTCACACTGGTAGTTCAACTTGGTGAATGGATGATAAAAACAATAAATAGCAACTGTCATTATAGAAGGAAAACAAATATGAAACATAAAAGTATTTACTGGAAGATTATTGATTGACCGTGTGTATAGATGAATGGAATATGGTCCGGGTGCGGTAAAAAAAACTACATTACTTACATACATTGTATATGTATTACACATATTGTATCCCATTATTTTATACTTTACTTTTCCTTTGTTTTTTTAACTGTTTTTTTTTTTAAATATTTCTTCTCCCCCTATTATGTATATTACCATTTATTGTTCACCTAATTTAAATACTTTTTTACTATCTTTATTTTACAAATTATTTTCGTTATTGTGCCAAAACTGCCGTCCCCACTCCTCCCAATACCAACGGTCACTTTGTTTTTAGACTGCCATCAAAACAGGTATGCATTCTGTCTCATCATTTGACTTGTATTTTTTTTTTCTTTTTACATCTCTTTATTTGTATTTTCTTTAATATTTCTTCTCTTATATATCTGTTACTATTACCCTTTTCATTTACTATTTACAAGCTTTAATTTTTTTTATATCTTACTTTTTTACATTTTATACCCCTGTTATTTTACACTTATGTTTTTTTTTCCTTTTGTAACTATGTGTTTGTATCTTTTTTAGCCCTGACGAAGCCCTGCAACGTGGGGCGAAACGTTGGCTCAATAAAATAGTATAATTATCTACTATTTGAGTTGGTTTTTTTTACCGCACCCGGACCATATTCCATTCATAAAAGTATTTAGTTATAATAAGGTTGGTAAAACGATATTATAAGATCTGTTCACTGATAAAGTATAAACATGGGACAGTTAGCTGTCATGCTTATGCAAACAGCTGTAAGTACTATCACCTATCAAGCAAATCTTGATAGTATGACAATATTTCCATGATAGCAATTGTGTTTAGCATCACCTTGGAACTTGGATTCAATACCTTGACTGTGGTTGATGACACTATTGTCAAAGAGGGTCACTTTTCTAGCTTACATTCAGAGTGGTAAGGAGAGCTCTATCACAACCCTTTCACCTTGCAATGTCCTGAACTGGGTTTAGTACTGTCCAAGCTTCCACCAGCTATGATCGTTTTGAGTTCTACCAACTTAAAGGATTTTTACATCCCTTGAAATTGTTTTTATTATAAAATTTATTTTTTTAAGTATATAAATTTATTTACTTATGAATTTTTTTATTTTACATACTACAATAACATTTTTTACATGTTCAAAAATTTTTTTTTTATTTTTTTAATTCATTTTCTTTCACATTGTTTTGGATTATTTCACATTATCAAAATGTTTTATTGAAAATGCAGTGATATACAATAACTTTCTAGAGTCCTAATTCAGTAATACAGAAAAAAAAAACCTTTAAAACATTCATGTATCAGCTGATTGCTTACATAGATTCAGTAGTATACTCGAGTGACAACAATAGTCATCATGGTTAGTAGACAGATATAAGACATAGACATAGACAGAACAAACTAAGATGCCTATAAGCAACATGTGGTAATTTCAAAGAGAACCAAATTCTCAATTAAGTATACTGGTTAAGGTGGCAAAAAGTTAGCCAAGCTGACATAAAAATTCACACAATCCTGGCTCTTCTACAATTCTTGGTCATTAATCACTCTATAGCAGTAACACCTTAAAAAAGGAAGAATGAGTAACATATCTCAAAGGACAAGTCATGTGAATTAAATTATTATTTGATTTATCTAACCAATTTAACTAACTAGCCATAGTGATCAATATTTAAAAAATGGAATATATTGCCACAATGAATTAAGAGATGCTATTTAAAAAAATAATATAATTTTTGTAACGGTGTCACTAGAAAATTGTGGCACAATTTAAAAACTCTGTTTTTTCTTAGTGATTGGGTAAATTAATGATTAAGAAATCAATATCAATATCACAGTTTATCTGATTAAAATACAATTAGTGAACCAGGAAATACATTGGTCCAATAATTCACTTGTTTATGCACTATTAATAATAATTTTTACTAAAATTAAATTTAAATCTTAACTGGTAAAAGCATCTCTTTAATAATAACAATAAATACTTAGCAAACTCGAGGGTTTGAAACTGATATTTGAATCTCTCTTAACATATATTTGTACAGTGATGCCCATCCAAACCCTAATCTAATAGATCAGTTTTGATGCAATCCTCCCACCTACATCTTAGGTCTACCCCTCGCCCGTTGGTTCATATTTATTAACATTTTACATTCATACATACATACATATTTACTAACAGGATCCGTTCATTACTAAACCCAATAACCATAAACACCCATCTTATTAGCCACAATAGAATAATATCTAATAACTAGATAATAATCATATAACTACAGCATTTTTTTGCTAAGTATAAAATCTAAACACAAATGAGCCATGAAAGTTATAAAGATATTAATTTCCACCTGTTGCTTAAGTTAGATCTTTTTACTTCTGCTGTAGAGTTGCATTGGTGTTTATTCACCTCTAAGCCTGTGTTGTTGTTTTTTTATTTAATTTATGGGGTGATTGGAACCCTTAGAAACTGTTCTACAAAATACTAATTGATTAAAATTTCATGTTAGGTTTTTTAATTTGAAAGCATTAGTCCATGGATACCATAATTCAATACATGATAGTAGGTGTAATTGAAAGTCTCTGTAATGGGTCTAGTGTATTTGGTATGCACTGACCTCTACCATCATGTTTAGTTTGGACAAATGCATTGACCTAAAGGTCTATTTCTTACTAACATTTATTTAGTTATTTTCTACATGACACTTTCATGACTGTTAAAAAAGACTTAAAACTTTACTCTTTAGTAAATTTTAACTTTTTTCAATGAGTATACCAGCATAATAATCCTCTAAAAACAGACTATTCCCTACAAGCTCTAAAACTGCTACTTTTGGAATTACTGGTTTACCTCGCCTTTAGGCAGGGAAAAGTGTGTAGTAGTGACAATTTAATTCAATTATTGATCTCATAAAAATAGACCTGATTAAAACATAGATCCTGTAAAAGAAGTTTAAATCATTATCCTTTCAGAAACATTTTTAAAAAATAGAGGAAAATCCAACTTAGAAAAAAAAGATAAGATTTTACAGTAATTTAAAATCAACCTTAATAATTTAGAATAAGCTTACTCCATATTATGTTACTTCAAGCCAATAAATTTAAAGAAAGACTTACTCCTTAATCAGATCATATTAATATAAAGCAAATATAACAATATTTACCTTCTTCACTATTGAATGGAAAATGGAGTCTTCCTACTAAACAAGTACTTTTATAAAAGCAATAAATAAGCACCTGTAACGAGTAGTAGACAATACAATAAAACCGATTAGGAAATGAGAGAATAAGCAACAAGGTTAAGGCACAAACGAGAAAGAGGAGCAGTAAAGATCTAATTATATATCTTAAAGATACATAACAGTATTTAAGTACTAGATTCATCACAAAAATGCCAAAAGAGATACAAACATATACATAAGAATATTTTTGAAAATTACTGTTTTCTACATTGATGTATAAAATATCGACCAATTGAAAATTTTTTTGTATTTGCTCATAATTAAAGTTAATATTTTACTGATTAAAATATATTCTTAAACCAATAATACTTTTAAATTGCTGATTGATTAAAATAGCAGAGAAAAATTAGTTAAAAATTTAAATAAATCTACTTAATTTTTAGTATCAACTTACCCTAATTTCTCAAATATAATATAATAATTACTATAATATCTTAATCAATCCAAAAAACATGAAACATTCAAACATGGGATGATTCAATATTTTTAACATAAAATTGCTTCGAAGATAATAATTGAAACTAAGATGCATGTTTATTCATAAAAATAATTTTGGGAATATTAATAAATAGAACCACTGATGGTTCTGGCAAAAGGTTGTTTAATGATGGTGTACTACTTATTGATCAGTAGTTACATCACCTGGAAGGTATAGGTATTAAGATCTGCAACAGACTTTATCACTGTATTTTTCCTCCAACCAATTGAACGGTCAGATCTCCACATCCACAGTTGACAAAATAAAAATTAATTACTATCTAAATCTGTGATTTGAAACTGGGCTTGGATGTTGTGAGAATGTAACCCACACTCAAAGGGTCACAATACTGCGACCTTCTATGAAAATGTTTCCAAGAAAAAAATTATAAGTGAGTTGAATCTTAATTATTCATGGAATTGAATTGCATGACTACTGCTACAGATAACTGAAGCTTGCATAAAAACCAGAAGTAAAAAAAGTTTTAGAACCAGTAAAAAATTAATTATATTCAACAACAAATAATTAAATTTACAAATTAATGTGCAATAAGAACAATTAATAAATTGTTTAAAAAGAATTAATTATTAAATAATGGATAGAAAATGCTTAAATTTTATCTACGATTAAATTTTCAAACATTAAGATGGTCACCATATCGCAGATAATCAGGAGTTTACTAGATGATAAATCAACCTATGGAAGATTTGTATTAAAAACTGAAATAGCTTTATTAAAAATAAAATCACAAGAAAATATTACTTTTTAAAAATAAAATCAAAGCAAATGAGAAAATCAATTACTGGGAGATGCTTTGGGTGAAGACTCGTATGTGGTTGGTCGTACAGCAGGGGTAGAAGATACAAAATTGCGCAAATGTAGACCACTAGGCCCTGGCACAGCTCTATCTCTTTCCGTGTCCAGCCGGCTACTGAGAATTGGGCTGATCTCACCACTTTCTCGATCTAAGACCAAAATTCAACCAAATCAAGTTTATTGAGTTACAATTTCCTGAATAAAATAAAATTAAAATAATAATTTTAAACAAAAAAATAAAGAAAACTAACATTAACAAGGTTTTATACATTGATTTAAATGTTTGAATATAAATTATCTTAAGCAATAATTTATTATAACTAAACCAACCTACATTGACTTAGTAAATAATAAATCTCCTGATCATTAACCCTCTATGCACTACTACAAGACCATGCCTACATGTTATAATAAATTGCTAATATAACTAAAAGTTATGATATATTCATCACTTTTATTAGATAGATACGATGAACACATTTTTAAGTAATATATTAATTATATCAATGTAAAAAGCAGATCCTAAGACACTAATGATAATTGTATAAATCCAATGCACCTCAAGAATAATTAAACCAAATGGAATATAGAAATTAATTGAAGTAATATTCAAGGAATATGACAAGTAACATTATTTTGGTAATAAATACTCTCTCAGAATTAGGTCATACAATGTTTACAATGATTTAGTCAGCGTATAGTTGTAAAAAATACAAGGAAAAACATAGAAAGTTAAATGTATGAAACAAATTCTGTACAATCCTGATGTTCTGACAGGTGTTAATCCAAGAAGTCATGACATCAAAAGGGAAAAGTGGGATTTTTACTGCCCAAAGTGGGTTTATTTTCCATTAATAACACGATCACCAATTACATTTAAATAACACTTGTTAAAAGCTTTATGATTTCTTACTAGAACAAATTAAAAAGCATTATTTTGACCTTAATTTCTCATTTTCTAATATTTAATTGGAGCCCACAGTGGTATAGATATTAGATATTTTGGCAACTTGTTAGTCCCATATTTGTCAGATTATCAAGATAAAACTGTATTCAAGATGCTTGCTCAGGAATGTATATAAATACTAGCCCTGTATCAAAAACATGGCACACCCATTAATATATATACGTGTGTATGTAAGTATATATATGTAAAACTATAAACACACAATTCTGTGAAAGTTAATATAAATGAAAATTAAATTTCTATACTTAGAATTTTAATCAAAACATCAAAGAAATAAGCATAAGATTGGAGTTTGATGATTCTAACCAAACAATCAAACTTAATGATTAAAAAAAAAAGAAATATCACTAATGGAGTTGCAAAAATTGGGTTCCCACCAAAAAAGTAACATTCCAAAACAGAATTATTTCTACATTCATATGATAAATCTCAACCTTTTGGTACAAGAAAAGGTTATAATCTGTGTGATAAAACACTCCCTGCCCTAGTTGTTATACATATCAGTGTTTACATAAACCAACAAGAACAGTATCACTGAGAAAAACTATACACACCTAAATCACTTAATCTGTTAATATTGTTTTGGTGAGTATAATCATTCGATTCAGATGACCGAAAACAAAGTCTTTTAGAAGGGGGCTGTCTTTCTTCTTCCTCTTCATCTTCTTCTTCTAATTCTTCACGTTCACGCACATTAATCTTTGGAGCAGGGGAAAATAATCTGCTGACCCAAGAAGATGATTGTGGTAAAATTTCAGAAACTTTTGCAGTAATTCGCTTCACAAAGGACTGAAAAATAAAGGAGAAAATCAGTATTTTAGAAACTTATAGACCATAATATACTGTGAGGGACAGAAGTATCATATGATAAGTTTTCAACCACTTAACAAGTAGCAAGCTTCAAGTAAGAAGGAAACAGCTTATTCTTAAATGTAAACTGATACTTTTTCTGATTAAATTTTCATGCATTAATGAAGACAGCAGTACATAAATTACTTAAATCTATCTTAGAACTCTGTTAAATCGAATAACTAAAAATTACAAGATCGTTGGAATCAACATTTAACGTATTTAGAAAAAAATAAAACAAAAAAATATGAAACTTAGATTAAAAACAATGATGGGAGAAATATAGAAAAACTAATATGACAAGTCAAACATGGTGGAGGCAAGGTTAGAAATTCCAAAGCATGGATGTTTAATTACTGAAGGTACATTGAGAACTAAACTCACATACAGCAGCAAATATATACAATAATGCCTTTAAAAACAAAACAAACATGTAAACAAAATTCTGAAATAAGAAGAGCCGGGTAGGTTTTACGTCTCTGTTAGAGGTCGTTACAATTCTCAAAGAATCTTACACAATGTTTGGCGCCGTTCACAAACAATAAAATTATTACTCACATTTGAAGTATCATAGGGTTTGTAATTATGTGATTTTTTCGTCCTGCCACTGTTATTTGCCTTAGACATTGTAACAAACGAAGTTTAACGAAAGAGTATACACATTATCACCTCATCGTGAATTAACTTGAAGACCTAACCAACTTTCACTCAATTATAGGGGAATGGCGGCAGTATGCACACTTGATTATATCCTTCCTCACCACCTGCAAGGATTTAACTTCATGGGCTAAATTTAACTACATTTAAATGTTTATAGTCAATAACAACAATAAACTAATTGTGCGAAAAATATTAATACTCATATGAAACAAAAATGACCCATTTCAACAAATGCATGGCCACAGTGACTATAAGGAGGTAAATTTAAACCCTAAGAAATATAAACGACAATTTTTATTTCAACTCGTGGTTATAATAGAATATCTAATTTCAAATATTGATAAATTTAGTCTTCAATATAATTTAATTAAATATTATTGATACATATATGTATGAATTAAAACTATATCATAAATATTTCTTCGTTATATATTTTGCAGGCATAGATTCCCGCGTTTTGAGCAGGAGAACTAGGTATAAAGTTGACAAACTTTTCTCTATTGATCATTAAGACGTTGGATTAAATAATTCATTTAATGTGCATATTACATTGAACAAGTATGTATTTATCTTAATCTTGATTGACGTTATAGTCACTGTTATCAGTGCTTTAATTTCAATGATAAACATTATTTTAGATTTGTCTTAAACAAAAGATGTATTTTTAAAATAGTCATACCTGCAAAAACCAGTAGTATTTAAACGAGAGAATCTAACTTTAAATATCTTTTGGTAACTTTATATTTGTTAGTTCTGACGCAGGGATCTAAATTATATCATGATGAACAGGTAGGTGGTAAATTTGATCTCCCTATTTTTACAAAATCAAATTGGATAATCTATTACTAACACGTTCTTGTTTTCTAGCAGATGTTCTGTATTTATATGTTGGTTGTTGTTTATTTCTTATCTGAAATAATCTCAAAGGATTAGAAAATATATTCTAAGTATTTAAGAACTCTAATTTTACATTATTATTTACCTTCTAAGAATGTGAATTCCTTGTTACGAGGTCACTAAAACGGCTGCAAAATCTGATTGCTAGAGTGTATTGCTGGAGGGCTGACAGCTCCTCCCCTACTTGTTGCATTGTATTGTAAACGTGTTCACACAAGTGGTGACCGGACCAACTGATAACATCACAGTTATTATCAGTATGATCTGGAATTCGAATTTATAACAAAAATTTTCATAGTTTTGTAACTTCTTGTATTGCTCAGGTCTTGCAATGAAGACAGCAAAAGTCCTGTAAGGGGCTTGGAAAGAAGGTAAGAAAAGTAAGTTTGTAAGGTTTTCGCTAATACCTCTGGATTTATTGGTTCTACGATCAAAATTATTCTTACAAAAAAAAAAATAAAGACAAATTTTCAATAAAAATTCTATTATTTTTTTATGTAGAATCTTTACAAGATAATTGGCTGGGAATATTAGGATGTCATAAAATTACTGTGTATTCACTGTAAAAGCTACGTGTGGAACTCCCGGCGACAATTGTTCAGTGAGTAAACATTTTTTTTTTTACATTGGTTGTAGTTCGTTATCCACCTATAAAAAAAATGATGGTTGTGGGGAGGAACAAGAAGAAGTTGGAAATGAGAGGTGGAGCTAGGTTTAGTGAATTTTACTCATCTGTGAGGAACAACTTATTCTAATCATGGTGGAGAGAGGTCAAGTTTTCATTACGAGGGACAGCCACGGGTAATAGTTTACCTCAGCTTCCCCCAAAAAGGCGGGAACAATTACTTCTTGACCAGACTGTACAAACCTTTTAAACATGAATTACCCGCCCACTTAACATAGAATTTTTCCCTCTAGAGGGAATGGACGTAATGAGGTATTACTAAAGGAGCAAGAAAAAGTTCCTATTTGAAAACAATTAAAAAGGAAACAGTCTAATTAAGTTGACCCAATAAATACAGGAGAATCTTCGGACTTTTATCCAAAGAGCAGATTAAGAGTTAAATGTCAAACCTCAGAATTATTCCTATGGGAAAATTAGGACATTATTAGGCATAGGAATATGGGATCATTAGACGTAATTTGTCAATTAAGAAATTTTATATCCCCCCTCTCAAATAATTGTAGTGACATCCTATATTTGCATATACAATATATGTTAATGTGTATATAAGTTCTTTTTTTTTGTAAAATTAAAACATTAAAATGTATATTACCTATTAAGTAAATATAAAATAAATGCTTTATTTGTAGTTTTTGGTTATAGATTCCAATGACTGCATTAAATATGTAATATCTAATATTTTTATTTTGTAATATCTGTAATATTGCTATTTTGTAAAATGTATTCTATTATTAAATATCTAATACTGAAGATTGTCTGACAGAAGAGTTTCATATGGGAAAAAGTACAAGGTTCCGAGAGTAATATCGGTCGTAAACATCAAAAGTATTAAATGTCCATATTTATAAGTTAAACTTTAACTAAAGCGAGAAAGAAGTAAGCGTGAAGAGAAAGAAATTTTCCCTCTCAATAGGCAGTTAATATTATAAACTAACCTATATAGTTATCGACGGACAGTCTGGTCAAGAAGTAATTGTTCCCGCCTTGTTTGGGGGAGCTGAGGTGAGCTGTTACCCAGCCACGAAATTAAAGTCAACACTCCAGGCCAAATTTAAACCGGCTCCGCTGCAGTAACGAGACAGCCTCGGTCATAAGCAGTTCATCGGGTGTCGCCTCTTGCTTTAGCTTCCCATGTAACATTGGCTGTCTCAAGGTATGCAGATTGGTATCTCTAGAGGGGTCCTTGTGGGTTGCACATGGTTTTTGTAACAGTTTAATTTTTTTTTTGTTTAACAATTAATTGTGGAGGAGGAGTTTAGTCTCGTCTGTCTATTTAAAATGCTGTAACTATTGAAAAATTATGAATAATAACAATGAAAAATAAAATGAATAGTTCTTAAGAAAAAAAAAAAAGTTAACAACAAAAACAAATATCATTCACAGATTTAATAAAATAACTGACTTATGATTAAAAAAATAATAATTTGAGATAAAGACGAAGAGAGAAAAAAAACAAAATAATAATAATGACAACAATAGAAATAGATAAATGTAGAATTTATTAAAGGATGTCCGGCATCAACCTGGGTTTCACTCTTTGTGTAGTTGCTTACCAACCAAGGGACATCAACTGCGATTCTTACGACCTTGTTTTGGAATGATTTTTTTTCTTTTCGTAGAGGATGCTGCTCACCAGACTTCACAGTCTTACATCTGCAATGGCCTTAGTGTTGTTTTGTAAACGCGAATAGTTGTTTCTGGGTTTAATTTAGATTTTCTATATACAATACATTGCTAACCTTCGTATGTTTGGGTTAATTTAATGTATATATAGTGATTCCAGATAAGGTGAATTCATAGATATCTTTAACCAAACCAAAAATTTTGTTTATTCGATTTTTTAGCCAAATTTCAGAAATTGTATTTCCCTAAATTTAAGATACTAATATTCCATTAAAATATAATTATGCGGTGCTGGCATCATAGTATATTTTATAATTTGTTGGAAAATAAAACGGAGAATAACGTAAAGTTAACTTTAAGATGTATACAAAGGATTTTTATGTTTCCTTCAAAACCATCCTGTATTACAATCGTATCCAATAGATGGCAGCAAAGGAGTTTACCGTTGGAGGTTGGGTGTCAAACTGATTGATACCGCACTTCCCAAGCCTGGGTTCGAAGTAGTTAGTTTCTCGTGTTAGGTTAGTATTGTTTACAGTGAATTGAAATCAGATTAAAACATAAAATGGATATCACCTTGTCGCCAGATTTAGTTCCCCCGAGCGTTAAAATTCATGTCGAACAGGTTAAACGGATCATGAATGAATATTTAAAAATTTATAATTTTATGAACGATTGTATTACAACAGGCAGCAGCTCAGGCAATCAGTTGAAAGGCATGTACTTAGAAGCTTTGTGTGTAGGAACCTTAACTGTCCTTACAAGTGTGAATGAGACACTCATGTGGATCAAAGAAAATGTTAATGACACTACATCTAATATTTCATGGTTAAAAATCACAAATGAATGTGATAATATAGGTTGTATTTTAACCAGTTTCAATACTATGATAGATTTATTAAAATCTGGGAAATTCAGAGGTTGTAAAATTCTTGATTTATGTGACAGTTTCATTAGCTGTGGTTCACCACCTATCAAACATACCTTCATCAAAATACAGCGATTCTGTTTAAATAAACTATACATTCAGACCAAGTTATGGCTAATGCAAGCAGTGTTACATGATCCCCATAATGATTTTTTTATAAAACAAGTAAAAAGCTCAGTTCTCTCCCAAGATAGTTTAGTCAACAAATATACTACTAATTCCATTTCCTCTGCTAATATGACCAACACTTGTTTGAGTTCTACTTCCTTTGCTACTTTTATGACAAGGGGTTCAATTTTTTCTCATTCTGTATCTTTTAAGTATGAAGTTAATGCCGATAATCTTCCATCTGTCATTCCATTTTCTGTTGCTGTAAAAATGTTATTTATTGGTGAAGCACTTATCATGTGTAGAAATAGCAAGGGTGACCAATATAAGAATAATCTTTTGGAAGATTGCGGAATCAGTGAAGAAAGTATAATATCACAGTTTGAGGAAATAGAAAAATGCGAGATATTTGTTCCCAGTGATCTGTATAATATTATTAACGATTTATGGATTAAAATAAATAAGAGGATTCGAGTAATAAGTGAAGAGATCGGAAATATATCTGATGAGCTTGTATTGATGTCTGACATTTTTCTGCTTGGCAGAGGTTATGTGTTTCAAGAATTTCTTTTGAAAGAAAATCATATTTTAACTGCTGATGTTAGAACTGTATCTTCACAAAATCTTAATAAAGCTTTAAGGGAGGCTTTTTATAATGTTTATTTGACTGAAGTTTCTGATATGGTTAATAATTTTTATTTTGTGTTACCTAACCGAAAATCTTTGAAACCTGGTATCAAAACTATATCTGTTATGTCATTAGGATATAATGTTAAATGGCCATTACACTATTTATTCACTCAAGAAGTAATGAAAAGCTACAACAAATTATTTCGTTTTCTTTTGACTCTTAAAAATTCCTTGGTAGTTTTAACATCAGTTGGTAAATGTACTAAGTTAATAAATGAACATTCTTTAAGAAAAGAATTCATTGAAGTAAAGATGCATTTACTTTCTATAATAGTTAATCTTCAGAACTATTGTTTCACAAATGTTATTACTCAAGAAATGAATCTTTTGCTTAGTGCTGTTAAAAATACTGATTTATTTACCGATTTACAAAAAATATTTTCTTCTTTTTTATACAATGTTTCCAGTCGTCTTTTTATTTCTAGTTGTTTTCAAAGTGGCGATTCAATAAAATACAATAGAACGATAGATACAGAAGAAATAAATAAAAAAGTTTTTAGTTGTTTTATGAAGATCTTTGAACTATGTGATTCATTTTATGAACTTTTAAATAGGACAAATGATGAAGATTTTTCAGTTAGACTATCTGATATTAAGACTACATTGTATAAGATCTTAAAGATATTGTTTTCACTATTAGAAAAAATTGATCAAAATGTTTGGTACGATGATAATGGTTCGGTTGGATATTTATTTAATTTAATTATGTGCCTTGATTATAATAGATTTTATGAAAAAAAATTTAACTTAAATTTTAATGATTAATTTTATTTAATGTAGGGAAAGTCCAGGATAGATGGACCTGGTGCTTTTAAGAATTAATTCATTTGAGCCAATTATGAGCTTCTATCTTTGGTATTACAGAGTTCATATGTATGTACATTATTATACATTTAGCCACTTACTTTTGCCAAATATTTACTATCATATTGAATACATCCTTTCATGGGACCATCTTTAACAAGATTTACATTTAATTAAGTCTTCGTTATTTCATTACATTTTTCCTTACACCAAAGTCATTTACCTTCCTCCAAATCACTTAAGTTATCAGATTTGGCTTCACCAAATTTCATTTTTTAAGGATCTTTTAATTTTTTAAAGATTCATTTTTATTTCCAGTTTTTTGTACTTTTCTCATTTTTTTTCATGTTTAATCTTCTTTTTCCTTTCAATGTGAGTTTATTTTATGCAATAGTTTAAATAGAATTACAAATTATATGTCTTTCACCAATATTCAACCTGGTCTATCGATCTTAAATTTCCCTGGTCCATTTATCCTATTAGTCCGTTATAGACACCATGTTAGGTTGGCAGTATTAAAATTCATACTATGAAGCCATTCTAATAATATATCAAAATTATTTAATTGAAATAATGTAAAATGAAATAGAAATAGCTTCAATAAATTTTCCCCTTGGCAGAAGTAAAATTGCTTTTTCTCTAAGATTATTTACAAAATATATCTTATGAAAGAATACAACACATTACTAACATAGCAAAAATTAAGTTTAATATTTACACATATTATTTATTCTGATTGAACCAAGTAATTTTTCTTTTTCTATCTGTTTGAAAAGATCATTTTTCCTTGTCCTCTTAAACACATTCACCTCTTAAGTGCTCATTAGAGACATGTATTCTTTCATATTTACCTCAAATGTAATATAATTTATATATAATTGTAATGATATGTAAATAATAATTATGAGTTATTAAATATGATTGATAGCATATATTTTTTATTTAATATTTATTTTTATATTTAGCAAAATATGGTACCGACATTTGTTGATTTTATTTTAGTTTTGTTGTTGATTAATGTTTTTATTGTTGCTTGATTAATAATTAATGACATATTACTAAATCATGT
The DNA here is from genome assembly GCF_000696795.3 of Halyomorpha halys. NCBI lineage: Eukaryota > Metazoa > Arthropoda > Insecta > Hemiptera > Pentatomidae > Halyomorpha > Halyomorpha halys. The sequence goes on along the minus strand of NW_027116001.1, from coordinate 497,088 downwards.
ATGCTAAAACAAATATTTAATGTCTGTTTGAAGAGACTAAGTCCATTGTATCCATATCTGGATGGTTATACGTTCTATGGTTTTAGTTTGTTGCTACACTTTAGGGATGGTTGTTAAATTGTCTTCGTTTGTAATATGTCAGCACTATGGATATTTATATTGTTTGATGTCATAAAATTATGAATAGTTGGTCATTGTCTAAAACCTTCATAATTTAAATATTTGTATATAATGTTATATATGTAAATACTGTATTCTTCATTTATTATGTTCTGTAATTATACACTAAAACATCAATATTTAATTTGTCTTGATGTTCTAATGTTAACCAAACAGTGTATAGTATTGATCATAAAAGAATATATCTTTTATTTTTTAATGATTGGAACTTACTTTTTTTTTTTTTTTTTTTTATTTCGAACACAATCTACTGAATAAATTAATTATAAGTCTATGCAATGTTTTGAGATACAAAATGGTTTACCTGTTAACTATAACTCGTTGATTCTAAATGACAACCTTTTTTTTTCTTTTTTATATAATCAAGTATTTATAAATTTATATAATCCAAATAAATTAAATTAACGAATCTAGTATGTGGCAGTTAAGCATTATAATTTTAGAGAACAATTAATTTAACTTCGTAGGTGAGAATACATTCTTATTAATATGAATTCCAATGAAACTCGTTTGAAGATAGCAGGTCAAAAAATGTTGAACCTTTTTTTTGGAGAGCTTTTACTAATTCACCTTAGGAGCCAAGAAAAAAAGCTTAATTTAATCAATTTTTTTCTTTGTTTCCCTTTGCTCTGTATATTTAAGGGTTTTTACATATTAATGCATTAGTCTATATTTTATTATTGTTATTTCTTTTTTGCAGATACAGAAAAAATATTACTGAAAGAATTATATGAGTTAAACACTACAGTTTGTGAATCATTGGTGATTTTTCAAGACAAGAGATGGCAGCACTTCGTACCGCTTTGATTTGGCGGTCTTTTATTAGAGAAAAATAATGCCATTGATATGCAAAATATGAATATTTTCGTTATCTCATGGGAAATGGCAGAAAATAGGTTTGAAAATGTTGGATTTTTTTAATTTGAAATCTAAAATCTTTAATTTTAAAAATGTTTGATTGAGCGATGGATTAGGAAGTCTTGAAGCTAATGTATTTTTCTTTATTCAAATTAATCTAATCTGAATGAAACTTGCAAGTTTAAATGAAAACAAGTTCAAACATCTTTAAACCTATTCTCCTAATACCGAAATAACTGCACAATTTGGATTGAATATATGCATCTATTATCTCTTAGAATCAAAGAGGTCGGAAGTGTGCCACCTCTTGTCTTAAAAACACACCAATGTTTAGTTCCCTATAGCATAAATATATTAATTATTACAAAAACCGAAAGCTGTTTCCGATAGATAAGGTAAAAAGAAGTTTAGGTAAAATTAAATCTGATTTGTTTTCACGTCATTAAAAACCTAAACACGAATTTTCAAAGAAATCAAAAATGATATCAACCATTTCGGTACAGTTTGGATTTTATGCGCTTATAAGAAAGAAAAAATATTAGTTTCAAATAAATAAGCATTACTCACATATTTTATTTTATACCTCTGGCTCTACTTTCTTTACGAAGGTTCGGTTTGTGCCATTTAGTGTAGTTTATTAGGGTCTAAACCAATTTTTAAGTTTTGTGTTGATTAATGGAGTTACAATTTTTTATATTTAAATGAAAGGGGTTTATGGAGGTGCTTTATTTCTTCTGGTTAACGAATATTATCTTTTAGCAAGGAGGTTGTTTGTTCAGAAACACTATCGACCGCCAGATTTTCCTCCAATTAAGGGCTCCCACGTTATGAGGCAGGGTGGACCCCGGAGGATTCCCGAACCCACGGGATTGACTCAGTCCTACAAGTTCAATAGTCATATAATGATAGGTTATATTTGGAGGCATTAATTCGATGAATAAAATAAGGAATTAATTCGATTAATGCCAGTTAAACATTTCAATTAACTATTCATGATATTTAAATTAAACAATGTTTGTATACCGCATCCCTTTCTCCACCCTTAATTGTAATTCTGCTTACATAGGCTTACAGTTTAAAACTGGAGTTTTAGGCCTACCTTCTACGCCGTAACCCCTGATGAAGACCTGAAACTCAGATTGAAACGTAGGCATAAAATAAATAAATATGGTTTTGTTCATTTATGCTGTTCTTTGCTGACCGCACCCCGCGACAAACTTCTCTAATCATTAATCTACGGTCAACTATCTGCACCTCATATATCTTTAACATTTTCCAAAAACCATTTGTCGTCACTCTCTCACACGCTTTCTTCCTCTAAATATTTTCTACTTTTTACTTTTTATTTTTTACCCACTCGTAACGTTTCCTCTTAAAACACTTAGTCATACTTGTAACGTCTTTTTTAATTTGGAGTTTTGCCGTTTTCGGCGCAGTATACCACTTGGCGTTTGGTTTTCAATCTTACAGGTTCGTTTTATTCCCTTTTTTCCCCTATCTTTATTTTGACACCTCTTCTTTTCTCATTTTCCGTACCCACGTTATTAGTTTTCAAAAGAATTTTTCTTCTATTCATTTCTTTTGTTAAACTTTACTTATATTTTGCCTCTTTATCAATTATTATGGTTACATATATTTTCTTTCTCTAAATTTTCTTTTTCTTTCCATATTTCAATTTTTAAATTATTAATAACTAATATATTCATACTTCTTTGCATTATATAACTTCATTTTTATTTTATTTCCTTAATTATGTTATTTTACCTACTTGTTCAATTACTTATGTATACATTTTATTTTCCAGTTCTCTCATCACTTCATTTTATTAATTCCATTCTGTAAAATTATTCACTTTATGTCATTCTGTTTATATTTTATTTTTTATTTTCTATACTCATTGGTTGTTATCTTGTTCTGTTCTTAGCCCTGATGAATGCTAGAAACTCTAGCCGGAACGTTGGCACAATTAAATAAGTTACATCAACTTATTTGTGTTTCATTTTGACCGCACCCCCAGCCATCTTCTTGTACGTCATCCATGGTCAACTATCTCTCATAATTAAACAATGTTTAATTTGTGTGTGTTAGGGCAAAATATTCTGGAATGTCCTTCGATACCTACAATTATTGTTTTCTGTTGTGCAACTAATTGCTTTGATAATTATAAAGAAATTCAAGTTATGTTTACCTTGTTATCATTCTTTCAATCATTTAACTGAATGTATCTAACTTAGCTATTAAAGAAAAAAAAAATATATTACATTCAGGAACAATGAATAAATAATCAATAAATAATAAAACATTAATATACAATGAATTTTAATTTATAATATTTAATAATAAAGTTCGAGACAATGATTTGCAATTATTTTTTTTTCTTTCTAAGATCATGGGTATGTTGGGTTTGATATGAGGGGAGTAAGAAGCGTGGGTGGAATCTCTTGTACTGCATTCGAAATGCATTTCAAGAGGATATGATGAAAGGGATAGAAATTGGATAAGCGAATTGATGACGGGATTTTTCAGCTAATATAAGAAACTAGTCCGTAGCATGTGGGGAATAGACAATATGTTAGTTCTATTTCGTGTTCCATTTACTGCTCTAACATCATATTTATTCTTTTTCATTTCTCTTGTAGATTTAAAAAGTGCATTCCATCGGTTAATAATTCATTTTGGACTCACCAATGGAATTCAACCTGATTTCCAATAAGGAAATCTAGGTTCTTGCCTTGAGATATCAGAATGAGTTTTGGCTTCTTGATAGCCTCGGCTAGAATTCAAATTACATTGTAGTAGATTGATTAACCTATTTCTTGCCAGAGATGCGTTTAAGCATAAATAATTGTCATACTTTTCTGGTATATTATTATTATTATTTTTTTAATTTCTCTTATTATTTATTCTCTATTATTATTTAATAATCCTAATTATTTTTTAAACATGTGGCGACGCTCCTCCAAGATAGCGCACTCGTCCATACTATGTAAATTCGGTTTTGGCAAAAAATAGTTTCAATAAAGTAAGTCTAAATATTAGAATTTTTATGTAAACATACTAATAATAGACAATTACTGATCGTGATTTGCATTTTTTTTCCTTAATTAAAGCTTTAATAATCCAGAATTTTTTTATAATGTCTTTATCAAAATTTACAACAATTTATAGACAGTAAAATTGATCTCAGTTATAATGGAGTGATAAAGGCGTGTAGAGGAGAACCTACCCATTGGTAGCACTCTAATGACGTTTTTACATTAACAGGTCTCGTGGCTATATTTTTTTCAGGCGCTTTGAAGGATTTTTAGGAATGGAAGAGGAAGCAAGTTTAGAAACTAGTGGGTTTGTGTGGTTAGGTATTTTATAATGAAAGGATTATTTGGGCTAGATCGATTACATATGGAACGTTAAGGATTTTATGGATGATTTTATTTGTGACAAAGTAAGAAGAATTGAGGATTAGATACGATAAAAATTCGAAGGTTTAATGAAGTCCCAAAGCTTGACTCCGTATATATCCAGAACTTAAATATTAATGTTTTTTAATACTTGTCAGTTATATTTAGATTTAGTTTTAAATATTTTTTTTTACCTATTATTTCTATCAAAATTTACTTGAAACTTTATTACTTTCACTGATTTATATATTGAATATACAGTAGGGAAATATTGATCGTGCAAAATTACGAATTCGAGTTTTCGACGTTTATCGAAATCAAATCCAGGATAATTCTCACGACTGCAAGTGATTTTTATTTCTTGGCCCTATTTCTCAAAATTGTGTTAACAGCAGTTAGAACCTCTTAAAACAAAGAGCGTAAAATGTTAATAACCACATCTCATAGTATTGTTGATATAAAAAAATTATTTCTTAGTAGCAAAAGGGACACTGGATTAATAATAGTATAGAATTTGTTAAAAAAGATAAATAAAAGAAGACATCTTTACGGAAAAAAAGATCAAATGGACGTTGAAATGGAAAGAAATTATTAAATCAAGGTGGCAGGGGAAGCAATTCATTTACGATATAGTCTTCAAAATGAGGATCCATTAAAAGCCTCAGGGCCTGTTATAATCATATAACTGGCTTACAATCTTACTGCTTTACAAAGGAACAAATTAAATGTCCTGACCTTATTGACCGATTTATTTTATATTAGGAATGTAGTCTTCAATATCTTTAGTTGCCCACTGCCTTATTGTTTGCTAATGAGGCTCGGTGTATCTAGGCCGACATCTCCGGAGTGAAAGCTCAGAGAACTTTTGATTTAACCCGACTTCTAGTAAGTAGTATGTCATTTTATATATGTAAAAAATAAAAGATAACATAAATGTATGTATACACAGAATACGCTGATGAAATTATCGGAGATTACCCATGTAGTTGTAAGCGAAATCGTTCAACTATTGGTAAAGTTTTTTCATTACGTCAAATATTACAGAATAAGTCGGAATACATCAGGGTTTAGATTTCAAAAAGACTTACGATTCTATAGACCGCCGGATATTTTGATCGAACAGGGATTACTAAGTAAGTTAGTAAATCTAGTACGTATATGCATGACCGAAGCGCAAACTTTTATCAAAATAAAGTTCGAATCAGTAAACATTATTCTGCGATGTTTGAGTTTCGGTTGTGTATAGTTCAAAACGATTCTTCATCACCTATCTTATATAATTTAACAATAGAATAGAATAAATTATTATAAATGTGATGTATGCCGAAAATGGTATAACATTAAATGGTAAAATAACCGTATTTGGGTATGCAGAAGATTATGTGTTATTGGGTGAAGACGTAAAAACTATGACTAAATACAACAACGTTAATAAAACTTAGTAAGGATATAGGACTTGAAATGAGTACGGATGTATCAAAATATGTGGTTAGCAGTAGGAACATTAATGGAGCAATTTCGGTGATATAAATATAGGAGGCATACATTAATACAATATTACTTTAATTAATTACCAATATTAATTTTTCTATTATACAATCTACCTACCTCTGTACCCCTATTTCTTTCGTGTATTGCCTTTCTTTATCATTTATATTTATTGTATCCATTCTTTAAACTTTATTTCCTCTTTGTTTTCTATCCGTGTACATTTTAATAATTTTTTTAATATATAATTTCTCTCCTCTCCTATTATGTATATTATCATTTATTGTTTAATTACTTTTAATTTTTTCCTTAATATTCTATAATGTTTACTTTAAAATTATTTTCAAATATAACGTAATTAACTGCCAATCCCCACTCCTTCCAGTACAATCGATTCACTAGCTCTGACTTTTGTTTACTTTGAACGTTTTCTGTCTCGTTCATTTTCTTCCATTATTCTTGATTTTATTTTTATCCCCCTTGTTCTATCTCTCAGTTTGTGCTTTCTTTTATATATCTCCTTTTTATCTGTTATTATTTCCATTTTCTTTTATTGTCTATAACCTTTTATTATTCTTATTTAATTTTTACGTTTCATTTTATGCCCTTTTAATTTTTCGTTTACTTACGTTTTATCATTTAAGTGTTTGTATCTTTTTAATCCCTGACGAAGCTCTGCATCGTGGAGCAAAACGTTGGCTCAATTGGAATAGTTTATCATCAATATTTGAATCTTTATTTGACCGCACCCGGACCCATCTTCCATTTATTATTACATGGTCAATTATCGTGTAAGTATTTGGGTTCTACAGTATCTAGAAAAAATTAAATTGATGGGGAATAAAAACCTGGTTAAAGGCGGGAAACGCTAGTTATTTTTCAATTTTAAAATTTCTCAGCTCCCATCTTCTGTGCAGAAACTTAAAAGTTAGAATTTTAAAAGCTATCATCCATTCTACTGTTAGTTACGAATGCGAAACTTGGCTTCTCACACTAAGGCAAGAACAGCGCCTTGAAAATGGATTGTGAAAATAAAGTATTATGTAAAATATTTGGAACGAAAATTGATGAGATATTATGTAGAAGGCTACACTGTGCTCAATTGAGGAAACCGTAATCGGTAGAGAGAGAGAGAAATAGTTTATTCATCTATGCTGCCCAAATACATCAGGTTGCTACATCGCACAGCATACTAATCAATCCATAATCAGAGATATATAAATCACATATAGTTTACATGGTATAATAAAATAGAAAGAAAACAGTTTTTTCCCCTACAGTTTCCTTTTACAATCAATTTCAGTCTATACACCAAATACAAATATTTCAATTCACTCCATTTTCTTCTTTCCCTCTTCTGTTCCTTCAATTTCACCATTTCACAATTTTTAATTCACCCGATCAACAAATTCACTCTCCCGAATTCACCCTTGCAGATGCTCTTCAGTGACCCACTAAACAAATTCACTATTAGACGGCAGATTTTTCCAAGTAAACCGCAATGGTTCCTATTCATCGCTCTATTCTCAGTCCGCTGGTGTTCCTCAAGGTGGTATCCTTGGTCCTATCCTCTACACCGTCTATACAGCTGACATTCCAACCAATCCTAACACTATCCTCACCACGTATGCTGATGACACATGTGTGCTCGTTGTTAATAATAACCCAGTAATTGTATCCCAAAATCTCCAATCCCATATCACAGCCCTCGAAGATTGGTGTCGTAATTGGAGGATTATTAAGATGAATTCCAACAAATCCCAATTAAATCACCTTTACCCTTCGTCGTAAACCTACTGACTGCCCTACAGTTTCATTTAATGATGTTACTCTTACCCCTGTCGAACAGATCCGCTACCTTGGATTACATTTGGACAAAGG